>NC_137632.1:29542029-29558007 GCF_963383615.2 Lipophrys pholis | reverse complement strand
TCTCTCTCTCTCTGTCTCTCTCTCTCTGGCTCTCTCTCTCTCTGTCTCTCTCTCTCTCTCTCTCTCTCTCTCTCTCTCTGGCTCTCTCTCTCTGGCTCTCTCCCTCTCTGGCTCTCTCTCTCTCTGTCTCTCTCTCTCTGGCTCTCTCTCTCTGTCTCTCTCTCTCTCTCTCTCTCTCTCTCTCTCTCTGGCTCTCTCTCTCTCTGTCTCTCTCTCTCTGTCTCTCTCTCTCTGTCTCTCTCTCTATCTCTGCTCTCTTTCTGTCTCCCATCTCTCTCTCCATCTCTCTAGCTCCTCCGAGAGCCGAGCTCGACAGCAAGCTGATCGGTGAGACCGTCACCGTGGTCGCCGGCTCTGACGTGGTCCTGGACGGTGCCATTGGTGGTAAACCAGAACCCACGGTGTACTGGGCAAAGGGGGACAAGGTTCTGGAGCCTGGGGAGAAGTACTCGCTGACCTACACCTCCAGCAGGGCCATGGCCGTCATCAAGAGCTGCGACAGATACGATACAGGACGATACATCCTGACCGTCAAGAACGCCAACGGACTCAAGACCGCCAGCGTCGCTGTGAAAGTTCTGGGTGAGCAAGTAGCACAGTGAAACCAGTCTGGATCTGGAGCGGACCGGGCTTGTAGAGTCCATCAGGGGTGCGCTTGGTGGTCCTCTACCTCTATAAACAACAGAAGTGTGTTTGTGACCTACAGACACTCCTGGATCTCCGGCCGATAAGATTCACCATCAGCAGGGTGACGGAGGAGAAGTGCACCGTGTCCTGGAAGATCCCCCTGGAGGACGGCGGCGACTCCGTCACGCACTACATCGTGGAGCGCCGCGAGACCAGCCGCCTTAACTGGGTCATCATGGAGACGGAGTGCAAGTCCCTGTCCTGCGTCAGCTCCCGGCTCATCAAGAACAACGAGTACATCTTCCGAGTTCGTGGCGTCAACAAGTTTGGACCCGGAGTTCCTCTGGAGTCCGAGTCTATCATCGCCAGGAACGCCTACAGTAAGACGCCGTCTGAGGTTTCAGTGAAAAACTCCAACAGACTCGTGTTTCCCTGACCCTGAGCTGGTCCTGTCCCCTGTTACCCCCCCAGCCATCCCATCGCCTCCCGGCACGCCCGAGGCCACGGCGGTTGGGAAGGACCACGTCATCATCGAGTGGCTGAAGCCCGAGAGCGACGGAGGCAGCGAGATCAAGACCTACATCGTGGACAAACGAGAGAAGAGCAGCACCAGGTGAGAAAGAACGACAGACATGAAGAGAAGGGAGGGATGGACAGATAGGATGGATGGAAGGATTGATAAACAGATTTGGCTCTAAACTGCTGGTTTGTGGCCCCAGGTGGACCCGCGTGAACAAGAACTACACCATCTACGACACTCGTCTGAAGATCAGCGGCCTGCTGGAGGGAAGCGAGTACCTGTTCAGGGTCACCGCTGTCAACGCTGCTGGAGACAGCCATCCAAGCGACGCCTCATCCTACATCCTCTGCAAAGACCCCACATGTACGAGGCGCTCGGACGAAACCGCTCCGGAGTGGCCGACGCATTTCTAACTGTCTTTGTAAACCTCCACAGACACGCCGGCTCCTCCGTCGATGCCACGCATCACCGACACCACCAAGCACAGCATCAGCATGACCTGGACCCGGCCCATGTACGACGGCGGCTCCGACGTCACCGGCTACGTGGTGGAGATCCTGGAGGAGGGCTCCGAGCAGTGGTACCGAGCCACCGCCAAGGCTCTCAAGACCAACGAGTACGTGGCCGCCGGCTTGGCAGCCAATAAGAAGTACCAGTTCAGAGTGGCCGCCATCAACAGCAATGGCACTGGGGAGTTCAGCGAACCCAGCGCTGAGGTGGCGCCACTGGAGAAAATTGGTGAGTTAAAGACTTCACTTCCTGTTGCGTCAGTTTGAAATTCAAACTCAGTTTGACAGAGTCCTCCTCTCCTCAGAAATACCGGACTTGGAGCTGGCCGAAGACCTGAAAAAGACGGTGTGTCTGCGTTCCGGAGGCACCCTGCGGCTCTTCGTGTCCGTCACCGGCCGCCCAACGCCGGTGCTGGCCTGGAGGAAAACCGGCGTGGAGCTGCAGAGCCGTGGTTACATCGAGACCACCGACAGCTACACCCTGCTGATCGTGGAGAAGGTCACTCGCTACGATTCGGGAAAATACGTTGTGGAGGCAGAGAATCCATCCGGCAAGAAGACCGCCACTGTCCTGGTGAAAGTTTATGGTAGGTCTTTCAGAATTTTCAGCTTTTGGCCGAAACTGCTGGTGTGGAAAAGTTCACAGCTGATTCCTTTGGTTCCTCAGACACTCCCGGACCTCCGGGCTCTGTGAAGGTGAAGGACTACACCAAGGAGTCGGTGGTCATCACCTGGGATGTCCCGAGCATCGACGGCGGTGCTCACGTCAGCAACTACATCGTGGAGAAACGTGAAGCCCACATGAAGTCGTACAAGACTGTGACCACCGAGTGCAGGAAGACCCTGTTCCGGATCACCGGCCTGGAGGAGGGAGTGCACTACTTCTTCAGGGTCCTGCCGGAGAACATCTACGGCGTGGGCGAGCCCTGCGAGACGTCGGAGGCCGTGTTGGTGTGCGAAGTGCCATCAGTTCCCACAAACTTCCAGGTCGTGGACGTGACCAAGTCTTCGGTCACTCTGCACTGGGAGAAGCCACTGTACGACGGCGGCAGCCGACTGTCGGGTTACACCATCGAGGCCTGCAGGGTGGGCTCGGACAGGTGGAGCACCGTGGCGACGCTGAAGGCTTCTACGTCCCAGAACACCATCCAGTCCCTGACGGAGAACGACCAGTACCTGTTCAGGATCCGAGCCACCAACAGCAGAGGAGCCAGCGAGCCCATGGACACCGTCACTCCGGTGGTTATCCAGGATGTCCAGGGTGAGTCGTCATGTCAATACACGGTTTACTTGTAATCAGGTTCTGGGCAATTTGAAGGATTTGACTCAAGCCTCCGTGATTTATTCCAGTGATGCCGAAGATCGACCTGACCAGCATCCCCCAGAAGATGGTTCACGTACACCGCGGCAAGCCGATCGACCTCAACATCCCCATAAAAGCCAAACCGGCAGCGGTCTGCTCCTGGTACTTCGGTGGCGTCAAGCTGAAGGACAGCCTGGACCGCATGAAGATCGACAGCAACGGCAAATTCACGCACCTTGTCATCCGTGAGACCACCATCAACGACACCGGAGACTACAGGCTGGAAGTGAAGAATGCCATCGGTGTGGCGACCGAGGTCATCAGAGTCATCATCCTCGGTAAGTAGAACTTCCTCTCGTGGTATGAATGAAGACTTTCACATATGCTAAACTTCTGTCCCTGCTGGTTGCATCCAGATAAACCCGGTATTCCTGTGGGTCCGATGAAGATTGAGGAAACCGACGGCGTGTCCGTGACGACCAGCTGGGAGCCTCCGCTGAAGGACGGTGGTGCTAATGTTAGCGGCTATGTGGTTGAGCAGCGTGACGCTCACCGCCCGGGCTGGATCACCGTCTCAGAGTCGGTGACACGACCCTGCTTCAAGTTCACCAGGCTGTCCGAGGGAACCGAGTACGTGTTCCGCGTGGCAGCCATGAACCGCTTCGGAATCGGCGGCTTCCTTCAGTCTGAGGTCGTGGAGTGCAAGAGCGCCAAGAGTGAGTTTAGAAACGTCTTCGCTCCAAGGCCAAACTCCACATCCTGTTTGCCCTTAATGTCACGACATTCATCTGCCAATCGCTCTCTTTCTACTTAGCTATTCCTGGACCTCCAAGCAGACCAGAACTGGTTGATGTGACCCACGAGGGCATGACGGTGACCTGGCAAGCACCGGAGGACAACGGCGGCTCCACGATCGCCGGCTACATCATTGAACGCAAGGAGGCCCGGTCCGACAGGTGGCTGAAGATCAGTAAGAATCCAGTGACCATGACCAGGTACCGTTCCTCTGGACTGATTGAAGGCCTCGAGTATGAGTACCGTGTCACAGCGATCAACTCAAGAGGGGCCGGAAAACCCAGTGAGAGCTCTGCCGCCACCATTGCCATGGATCCCATTGGTAGGCATTGCCAAACTTATTCAAAAACCTGTTCCGAGTTCTATCCGGTCACTGTATTTAATGTGTTTGTTGATGGCTGAACAGAACCTCCAGGTCCACCAGTTCACCCCACAGTCACAGACACCACCAGAACGTCGGTCTCTTTGGCCTGGCTGCCACCGGAAGAGGAGGGCGGCTCCGTCATCACCGGATACTTCGTCGAGATGCAGAAGGTGGACCAGGTAGAATGGACGCTGTGCAACACCACGCCCATCAAGATGTGCGAGTACACGCTCACCCACATGCCCCAAGGCGCCGAGTACAAGTTCAGGGTCATCGCCTGCAATGCCGGCGGTACCGGAGAGGCTGCCGAGATTCCTGGAATGGTTAAAGTCCAGGAGATGCTCGGTAACACAAACTATTTCTTTCTTTTATTGACAAGCGGCATATTAAACCTCAATCAACTTGAGCTGAATGTTTATTCTGGACCACTTGTTTTCTTCCAGTGTATCCGGACTTTGAGCTTGACCGTAAATACGAGGAGGGCTACGTGGTGCGGCAGGGCGGAGTCATTCATCTGTCAGTACCCATCAAGGGTAAACCCATCCCCACTTGCAAGTGGACCAAGGATGGCCGTGACATCTCCCACCGAGCCATGATCGCCACTTATGATGACATCACCGAGCTGGTCATTAAAGAGGCGCACAAAGACGACACCGGCACCTACGACTTAATCCTGGAGAACAAGTGTGGCAGGAAGGCGGTTTATATCAAGGTGGGCCCACAGATTCATGAAAACAATTAACAAAACACACCCAAGTTAAAACCCACAACTAAACCTTGTGTGCACCTTCCTCCCACCGTCCAGGTCAAGGTAATCGGTCGCCCAGATGTTCCAGAAGGTCCTCTGGAATTTGATGACATTCAAGCCAGATCGGTCCGGGTCAGCTGGAGGCCACCGTCTGACGACGGCGGCTCCGACATCCTGGGATACATCGTGGAGAGGCGGGAAGTGCCCAAGGCGGCCTGGTACACCGTGGATGCCCGGGTCACCGAGACCTCTCTGGTCGTGAAGGGCCTGAAGGAGAACATAGAGTACCACTTCAAGGTTTCTGCTGAGAACCAGTTTGGTGTCAGCAGATCTCTCAAGTCCGATGAGGCTGTCACGCCAAAGACACCACTCTGTGAGTATCAGTACTTTCAACACGCTGGATGACTATCACGGTTACAATTTCTTTGGCTGACTCTGCGTTTCACCAACAGGCCCGCCTGAACCTCCCAGCAACCCACCAGAGATCATGGATGTGACCAAAACCATGGTGTCCTTGTCCTGGGCTCGGCCCCGCGACGACGGAGGCTCTCGCGTCACAGGCTACTACGTCGAAAGAAGGGAGGTGTCCACGGAGAAGTGGGTCCGCCACAACAAGACCCACATCACCACCACCATGTACAACATCACCGGCCTCATCCCGGACGCCGAGTACATGTTCAGGGTGGTGGCCCAGAACGACATCGGGCAGAGTGAGCCTGGTCCGGCTTCAGAGTCCGTGGTCTGCAAAGATCCATTCGGTTGGTCCAAAAAACCTGATTGTTCACAAATAAAGTCGTTCAACTATGGAATCCAGTGTTGACCGCTTCTTTTCTGTTTTCCTGAAGACAAACCGAGCCAACCAGGAGAGATCGACATCATCTCCATCACCAAAGACTGCATCACCATCCACTGGCTCCGGCCGGAGCACGACGGCGGCAAGGAGATCTTGGGATACTGGATCGAGTTCAGGCAAGCCGGAGAGAGTGCCTGGAAGAAGTGCAACAAGGAGCGCTCGAAGGACCGCCAGTTCACCATGGGCGGCCTGATGGAGTCCACCGAGTACGAGTTCAGGATCTTTGCAGAGAACGAGACCGGGCTTAGTCGACCTCGCCGCACGCCCATGGGAATCAAGACCAAACTGAGCGGTGAGCAGCATCAGAGTTCTGGTGCTCTCTAAAAATGATCTTCAATTCTTACTGCCAATCGACTAATCTTGATTTTTGTTTCCTGCAGTGGGAGAAACTCCAGCTCTGAAGGAAGAGATCCAAGATGTCACCACCAAACTGGGCGAGTCGGGCACTCTGACCTGCGGCATCATTGGCCGACCTCTGCCTGAGATCAAATGGTACCGCTACGGCAAGGAACTGATCCAGAGCCGCAAGTACAAGATGAGTTCTGACGGCCGCAACCACTCGCTCAGCATCTTGACAGACGAGCAGGAGGATGAAGGCATGTACACGTGTAGGGCACTCAATGAGGCTGGAGAGATCGAAACCAGCGGCAAACTGCGTCTGCAGGCCGCGCCGCAGTTCCACCCCGGCTTCCCACTTAAAGACATGTACTACGCTGGTGCGGGCACCAGCCTCCGCCTCCACGTCGTCTACATTGGTCGCCCCATCCCGCAGATCATGTGGTTCTACGGTAAGAAGCCCCTGAACCCCTCGGAGAACGTGGTCATCGAGAACACTGAGAGCTACACCCACCTGGTGGTGAGGAACGTCCAGAGAAAGACCAATGCTGGACGCTACAAGGTGCAGCTCAGCAACAAGTTTGGAACCATCGACACTGTACTGCGTGTTGAGATCCAAGGTATGGGCAAAAACCAAGGTCCCGGACATGGCTTAGTGCGTTGGGCTGTAACCGACTTTGATTTCTTTGTTCCCAGACAAGCCGTGCATACCCGAGGGCCCCATGGTCGTCGAGGCCCTGCTGAAGAGCTCGGTCGTCATCAGCTGGAAGGCTCCCAAAGATGACGGAGGATCTGTCATCAGCAACTACATCGTGGAGAAGCGCGAGGCCAAGGAAGGCGAGCAGTGGTACCTGGTGTCCTCCTCCATCTCTGGCACGACTTGTCGTGTACCCAACCTCAACGAGAACTCTGGCTACTACTTCAGAGTCTCGGCACAGAACCAGTATGGAGTCAGCGAATCTCTTGAAATTCCCTCAGTCGTCATTGTCAAGACGCCATTTGGTAAGCTCCGTCAAATTTAGTCTTGTCTTGTCTTGGTTTGGTTAGTTTAGTTTAGTATTTGTTGTTCTTTGCTTGCCTGCCATTTTGTTAATCCCTACCAACAATCCCTACCGGAGCCAGGGTTTGCATTCCCCTACCCTATCTTAACCACAGTTTGACCTCCATCCCCCCCCCCCAATAACCAGGGTCTCAAGCTCCCCCCCTACCTGAACCATGGTTTGAATCCCTACCAACCGTCTACTTCCCCGGACAGTGCACTGACTTTCTGACAATCACTGTACAGACCTTGTGAGACTATAGCACCTCTTGTGTTTCTCCTCAGATAAACCCGGCATCCCCCAGCAGCCCTTCATCATCAGCTCCACCAGGGACTCCTGCGTCGTCTGCTGGAAGCCTCCGAGCAGCGACGGCGGCGCCAAGATCACCAACTACTACCTGGAGAAACGGGAGAAGAAGCAGAACAAGTGGATGTCGGTCACCTCCAGGAAGCTGGTCGAGACCAGCTTCGAGGTCAAAGGCCTGATCGAAGGCTTTGAGTACGAGTTCCGCGTCAAGTGTGAGAACATGGGCGGTGAGAGCGACTGGAGCGAGATCTCGGCACCGATCATTCCCAAGTCCGACAAGACTCTTCGCGCTCCTGCTTTCAGGGAGGAGATCCGAGACATGACCGTCAAATACCACTCCAATGCCACTTTTGTTACAAAGGTACAAATTGACTTTGTTTACACACACACACACACACACACACACACACACACACACACACACACACACACACACACACACACACACACACACACACACATGCACCCATACACAAACAAACACAGTTCATAACGTGGTTACTTGTCCTTCAACCAGATCATCGGACACCCGAGGCCTGTGGTGAAATGGTATCGTGGCGGTAAGGAGGTCCTGGCTGATGGAGCCAAAATCAAAGCTCTGGAGTTTAAGGGAGGTTACTACCAGCTAGTGATCACCGCCGCCGACGAAAACGATGTGGATGTCTACCAAGTCCGAGCCACCAACTCCACAGGATCCATCTCCACCACGGCCAACCTGGAAGTGGAAGGTAATCCATCAAACTGTGAAATAGCAATCGGTTAACTGTTCCTGTCATTAGAAGTCTAGATCCGTTGACCTGTAATGATTTTTGTTTGTTCCTTCTCACCTTCAGTCCCAGCAAAGATCCACTTGCCCAAAGAACTCCAGGGAATGGGAGCTGTCCACGCCGTCCGTGGCGACCACATCACCATCAAGATCCCCATCTCTGGCAAACCGGAGCCGGCCATCACTTGGCAGAAGGGGCAGGAGATCCTCTCCAACTCTGCTCATCACCAAGTCATCACCACCAGATCGTTCACTTCCCTGGTCTTCCAGAAGGGCGTACAGAGGAAAGATTCCGGCTACTACATCATCACTGCCAAGAACAGATTCGGAACAGACAAGCAGACCATCGAGGTTGACGTTGCCGACATTCCAGAAGCTCCAAAGGAGCTCAAAGTCAGTGACATTGCCCGGGACTCCATCACTTTGACCTGGGAGCCGCCGACTAATGATGGTGGAAGCGACATCATTAGCTACATCGTTGAAAAGTGTCCCACAATGGCTGACCGGTGGATTCGTGCAGGGCAGACTGCCGACTGCAGCATCACCATCATCAACATATTTGGAAAGACCAAGTACCAGTTCCGGGTCATTGCTGAGAACCAGTTTGGCCTGAGTCCTCCTTCCAACCCGACTGAACCCATCACCACTAAGGAGGACAAGTCTGTTATCAGGAACTATGATGAGGAGGTGGACGAAGCCCGGGCAATCACCAAGGAAGAGGCTTTGTCCTACAAGGTGCAGGAGCTGTCCTCGAAGTACACCATCTCTGAAGAGCTTGCACGCTGCCAGTTCGGCGTGGTCTACCGTTGTGTGGAGATTTCCACAAAGAAGACCTACATGGCCAAGTTCATCAGAGTCAAAGGAACTGACCGCGAGTTGGTCCTCAGGGAAATAGAAGCCCTTAATATCGCACGGCACAAGAACATCATCTACCTCCACGAATACTTTGAAAGCATGGAGGAGATCGTCCTCATCTTTGAATTCATTTCTGGAGTGGACATCTTCGAGCGCCTCGGCACCAGCAACTTTGAGCTTTCGGAGCAAGAAATCGTCCGCTACCTAAGACAAGTCTGCTCTGCTCTCAAGTTCTTGCACAGCCATAACTTTGGCCACTTTGACATCCGTCCAGACAATATCGTCTACACCATGAGGCGAAGCACCAACATCAAGATTATTGAGATGGGTCAGTCTAGACTGCTTGTACCTGGAGAGAACATCAGAATGCCATTCTCAGCTCCAGAGTACTGCGCCCCAGAGGTCCACCGCCATGACCTGGTCACAACCGCTACCGACATGTGGTCAGTTGGCGTCATGGCCTATGTTTTGCTCAGTGGCCTTAATCCATTTGCAGCAGAATCCACAACAAAGATGATAGAGAACATCTCCAACTGTGAGTATGTTTTTGACACTGAGGCATTCAAGGACATCAGCCTGGAGGCTATGGACTTTGTGGACAGACTAATGGTGAAGGACAGGAAGCTCCGTATGACAGCTCACGAGGCTCTGGAGCACCCGTGGCTCAAGATGAAAATCGAGCATGTCAGCACCAAGGCCATCAGGACACTGAGACACAGACGGTACTACCAGTCTCTAGTGAAGAGGGTTGACACTATCGTGTCAGCAGCTCGTGTTGCGTTTGGTGGTGGCTTCAAGAACCAGAGAGGATTGGCCGTTGGTAAAGTGAAGATTGGAACCGAGTACCACGGCCTTCGAGCCGGTCCAGTCATGCACGGCTCAGCTGAGGAAGGTGGACATGTCAGATTTACTTGCAGCATCGCAAGCTACGACAGGAGCACACAGGTGACATGGTACTTTGGTAACCGTCAGCTCCACCCAAGCCCCAAGTATGAAATCACCTACAGCAATGGTTTTGCCAGTATTTACGTGAAGGACATTGAAGAGGGCGACGATGGTGTGTACAGATGCAAAGTGGTAAGCGATGACGGAGAAGACAGTGCTTATGGAGAGCTCTTTGTCGAGACCGTGAGGAGCAGCAGAGAATACTACATCAGTCGCACCATCAAGAAGCTCAGAAGGAGGGTTGACAAGACCAAACTCTTGCAGAGACCACCAGAGTTCACTTTGCCTCTCTACAACCGCGCTGCCTACATCGGTGAAGATGTTCGCTTTGGCGTCACCATCACTGTGCACCCAGAGCCTCATGTCACATGGCTCAAGAACGGAGAGAGAATCAAGCCGGGTGATGATGACAGGAAGTATACCTTCACCAGCGATAAGGGTCTGTACCAGCTCATGATCCACAACCTGGACATGAAGGATGATGCAGAATACACTGTCATGGCCCACAACAAGTTTGGAGAAGACAGCTGTAAAGCCCGCCTCACGGTGACACCCCATCCTGTGTCCGAGGAAACTATGAGGCCCATGTTCAAGCGTCTGCTGGCCAACATCGACTGCACTGAAGGAGACAGCGTCCGCTTTGAGCTCAGAGTCTCGGGTGTTCCAACTCCGACTCTCAAGTGGGAGAAGGATGGTCATTCACTACAGTTTGGGCCAAAGGTCATCGTTGTTGAGGAAGACATTGATTATCATGTCCTGCATGTTAGGGAGACTCTCCTCGAGGACTCTGGTGTCTACCACGTCACCGCAACCAACTCGGCCGGGTCCGCCAGCTGCCAGGCCACCCTGAGAGTGGACCGCCTCACCTACGCTAGGAGGGAGTATAAGAGCGAGGAGGAGAAGTACCTACACGTGCAGAAACAAATAGAAAAGACCAACAAGATGGCTCAGAAGATCGTCGCCACTGAGGAGATGGTACCTCTGAACCCCACCGCGCAGGAGGCCCTCAAGTTCGCGGCAGAGTTGTACAAACCTGCTGTCAGCACGAAAAATGTTGAAGGTGAGTTTGACATCACGGTAGAGAAGTCGGACACCAAGAAGTTGGAAGAAGAGAGGAGGGTCTTCATGCCCTACGAGATCCCGGAGCCCCTGGTTCATGATCCCAGAGATCTGGACGAGGACAAAACCATCAAACAGTTTGTGCCATTGTCTGATATGAAGTGGTACCGAAAGCTGAGAGACCAGTATGAGGTTCCAGAAAAGATGGAAAGGATTGTGCAGAAGAGACAGAGGCGTATTCGTCTGTCCAGGTGGGAACAGTTTTATGTGATGCCCCTCCCACGAATCACTGACCAATACCGACCAAGATGGCGCATCCCAAAACTCAGTCTGGACGACCTGGAGACAGTCAGACCTGGACGCCACTCACCCACTGCTGAATCCGAGATCTCTTTCAGATCCAGGAGGAGATCTCTGGGAGACCTGAGTGAGGATGAGCTGCTGGACGAATACGTGTCCACGAGGAGAACAGAAGAAGAAGGAATGATGCTTGAGGACGAACTTGAACTTGGTTTTTCTGCCTCTCCCGTCGGCAGCCCGGTTAGCATGGAGCGTCATGCCATGGAACGTGAAGAGAGGAGGCTGGAGGTTCGGCACGAGGTTGTCGAAGTCGCCGAGGTGAAGAAGAAACGAACTGTCTCTCAGTATATGAGAAGGAGAAGGTCATTGTCACCGACCTACATCGAGCTGATGCGTCCGGTCTCAGAGTTGATCAGACCATCTCGATCCAGGCCTCCGGTGGAGGTGGAGGGACAGATTCCAGAGAGGAGGTCCCCCACTCCAGAGAGGACCCGCCCTCGTTCTCCCAGCCCCATCAAGTCAGCAGAGAGGTCATCACGCTCTTCCTCCAGGTTTGAGAGATCTGCACGCTTCGACATCATGTCCCGGTACGAAGCCAGAAAGGCTGCATTGAAGTCTGAGAGAAAGTACCAGGTGGTCACTCAAACACCTTTCAGCTTGGATCATGTTCCTCGTGTGACCGTCAGAATGCGCTCTCATCGCATTCCGGTTGGCCAGGACACCAAATTCACTCTGAACATTCAAGCCAAACCAGAAGCTGAAATTTCCTGGTTCCACAACGGAAACCTGATCTCTGAAAGTGGCGACAAATACATCTTCAGTGACATGAGTGGTGTTTTGTCCATAACTATCCTGGACTGTCAGGAGGAGGACAGCGGCACTTACCGCTGTGTGTTCTCCAACATTAAGGGAGAGGCGTCAGACTACGCCACTCTGGAAGTCTCCGGCGCTGGATACACCACCTTCTCCTCCCGCCGCAGGGATGAGGACGCCCCCAGAGGCCACGTCCCAGAGGTCACTCGCATCGACCACTATCACACCAGTCACTTCAAAACCGGATATACCGCCGAGACCCACTTGGAGGTTGAAGAGACCAAGTCTAAGTTCACCAGGACCCAAGAAGCTGTAACACGTGAAAGATATGCCGCCTCCTCTGCCGAGAGATATGCCTCAGCAGAAAGGTACTCCTCTGCCGAGAGATATTCCTCAGCTGAACGCTATGACTCGTCTATCAAGTATGGCTCCACTGAATACCTCTCGTCTGCTTCGTCCTATTCATCGGACAAGTTCTCTTTGACTGGAAAACACGTTTCTACTGAAACCAAGCTCAAGTCCTCTTCTGCCGCCGTTTCTGAGGAAGTTTCTGTGCACAAAACAAAACCTTCTCTTCCTGCCAGAATCCTCACCAAACCCCAGTCTTTGACGGTGGCAGAGGGAGAGATGGCCAGGTTCTCCTGCGATATTGACGGTGAACCTGTGCCCACCGTGACATGGATGCAGGAGAGCCGAACCATCGTCTCATCCCTCCGCATCAAGGTGGTTACAACTCAGTACAAGTCCAGTCTGGAGATATCCTCTGTGGCGGCCTCGGATGAGGGCAGCTACACCGTGGTGGTGGAGAACGCAGCAGGCAGGCAAGAAGCTCACTTCACTTTGACCATTCGCAAAGCGGTTCTCAAGGAGGAGGTGAAGGCAGTGAAATCCCCTGGACCATTCGTGACTGCCAGGGTGACGTCACCACAGCCATCGGCGACATCGCCTGCTCCCTCCCTAACCTCCCCTGCTCCCAGCGTGAAGTCACCAGAACCCAGTGTCACTTCCCCTGAGCCTTCGGTTAAATCACCAACTCCAAGTGCCAAGTCTCCAGAACCTAGTGTCACATCTCCAACCCCAAGTTTAAAGTCACCAACACAGGGAATGAAGTCCCCTGAACCTGAGGGGGTTAAATCTCCAACCAGAGTGAAATCTCCAGTCCCAGCTGCTCTCTCTCCAGCACCCAGCGTGAAATCGCCAACTCCAAGTGTGAAATCCCCAGAACCTGCAGGAATCAAGTCACCACCCGGTGTCAAGTCTCCAGAACCTGCAGGAATCAAGTCACCACCCGGTGTCAAGTCCCCAGAACCTGCAGGAATCAAGTCACCACCTCGTGTCAAGTCCCCAGAACCTGCAGGAATCAAGTCACCACCCGGTGTCAAGTCCCCAGAACCTGCAGGAATCAAGTCACCACCTCGTGTCAAGTCCCCAGAACCTGCAGGAATCAAGTCACCACCCGGTGTCAAGTCCCCAGAACCTGCAGGAATCAAGTCACCACCCGGTGTCAGGTCCCCAGAACCTGCAGGAATCAAGTCACCACCTCGTGTCAAGTCCCCAGAACCTGCAGGAATTAAGTCACCACCTGGTGTCAAGTCTCCAGAACCTGCAGGAATTAAGTCACCACCTGGTGTCAAGTCCCCAGAACCTGCAGGAATCAAGTCACCACCTCGTGTCAAGTCTCCAGAACCTGCAGGAATCAAGTCACCACCTGGTGTCAAGTCCCCAGAACCTGCAGGAATCAAAACACCAAAAGGTATCAAGTCCCCAGAACCATCAGGCATCAAATCACCAAGGGCCTTGAAGTCCCCAGAGCCTGAGGGACTCAAGTCCCCTCCCAGAGTGAAGTCTCCTCCCCCTATAATGTCCCCGAAGAGGGTAGCCTCTCCACCAACCGTGAAATCCCCTGTCCCCAAGCCTCCGAAGGTTGTGAGTCAGCTGACCGCCGAGGCCTGCGAGGGCTCGGTGAGAATGTGTTGTGTCTGCGAGAGCAGCGTCCAGGAGGTGGTGTGGTTCGTCAACGGGAGGAGGCTTTCCCAGAGCAGCCATTTTGAGATGACCTACTCCAAGGGCTCTTGCAGCCTTCTGATCCACGATCTGATGGACAGCGACCAGGGAGAGTACACCTGTGAGATGACCTCAGAGGGTGGAGTCTCCAAATCCTCCTTCTCCTTCACTGGGCAGGTGTTTCAATCCATACGTAAGAAGATAACCGCCTACCGTGAGCAGCAAGTTGCTCTTAAAGGTAGGGATCTTCGATTGGTATCGAAAATGGTTTTGGGTGGTGGTTCTGGGTGCTAGTTCTGGGTGGTCCCGCTGGGCGATAGTTCTAGGTGGTGGTTCAGGGTGGTGGCTACACTACCTGACCGTCATCACAGTATCCATTCATTGATCGTATTTCTTTGCCTTCGACAGGATCAATGACGATGAGTCACAAAGGGTCGTCATCGTCCATGAGCGCCGCCTCAATGATGCAGAAAGAAGTCCACATGGAGTCCTCCTCCTCCTCCTCCTCCGCCTTCTCTTCCTCCACCCAGCAGGCCATGCTCTCCTCCATGATGGAATCCAGCTCCTTCAGCAGCATGGCGGCCGAGATGAAGTTTGAGACCATGTCCATGTCCAGCATGTCTTCTGTGACCTCCGAGTCGTACGCCATGAGTTCCAGCGGCGTCATGGAGATCGGTTCCTCTACGAGAGCAATCGGTGAGAACCTCACGCTAACCTGTTCTGCTCGCTTTAGAACTCTCAAATAACAAGTAGGAGAACTTTGCAGTCTTCTTCCTTGGCTCCTGTTGGATGACCAAGTGTATGAAGACCTTCCGCCACTGGTACCTATTCGGTCCGGCTCGACACGGGCCTGACTCGACTCAACTTGACGCGACTCGACTCAACTTGACTCAACTCAACTTGACTCAACTCAACTTGACTCAACTCAACTTGACTCAACTCAACTTGACGCGACTCAACTTGACTCGACTCGACTCAACTTGACTCAACTTGACTCGACTCAACTTGACACGACTCAACTTAACTCGACTCAACTTGACACGACTCACCTTGACTCAACTTGACTCGACTCAAGTCAGTTTTTAGTCTTTTCCATTCCGTGTCAGTACCTGATACCAGGTACCGTTCTAGCACCTCTTCAACTGCGCTTCCAATTGAGCTGAGTCGAGCTGGAGTCGATTCAGTAGCTAGAGCAACCAGCTGACCAGAGCATTCAGTAGCTAGAGCAACCAGCTGACCAGAGGATTCAGGAGCGAGAGTGACCAGCTGACCAGAGGATTCAGGAGCTAAAGCGACCAGCTGACCAGAGGATTCAGGAGCTAGAGTGACCAGCTGACCAGAGGATTCAGGAGCTAGAGTGACCAGCTGACCAGAGGGTTCAGGAGCTAGAGCGACCAGCTGACCAGAGGGTTCAGGGGCTAGAGCAACCAGCTGACCAGAGGATTCAGTAGCTAGAGTGACCAGCTGACCAGAGGATTCAGGAGCTAGAGCGACCAGCTGACCAGAGGGTTCAGGAGCTAGAGTGACCAGCTGACCAGAGGATTCAGTAGCTAGAGTGACCAGCTGACCAGAGCATTCAGGAGCTAGAGTGACCAGCTGACCAGAGGGTTCAGGGGCTAGAGTGACCAGCTGACCAGAGGATTCAGGAGCTAGAGTGACCAGCTGACCAGAGGATTCAGGAGCTAGAGCGACCAGAGGGTCCAGGGGCTAGAGCGACCAGCTGACCAGAGGATTCAGGAGCTAGAGTGACCAGCTGACCAGAGGATTCAGGAGCTAGAGCGACCAGCTGACCAGAGGATTCAGGAGCTAGAGCGACCAGAGGGTCCAGGGGCTAG
>NC_137632.1:29527029-29537029 GCF_963383615.2 Lipophrys pholis | reverse complement strand
TTTATTTCTGGACGTGTCTGAATCAAAAGCTTCAACATGGAGGAATGGAGGTGTAGAATGATAGAACTGCTCTACAGCCGTTTCCATGGTAACCTAGGTAACCACTCTGATTAAAGTTCTCTTTCACATGAAGACATTAAAAGGCTCATTTTAGCTCTAAACACTCCAACTTTCATTTCCAGTAGTTTGTAGTTTGTTTAGTAGTTCCTGAGGAACCAGAAGTCTGGCTTCATTAGAAAGAAGTTCTGTAGAGCGTCTCATAGCGGAGCAGAGCGCCCCCTGCTGCCTCATGAGGACCTCAGCCGGCGGTCAGAAGGTGAAACAAGACCTGGAGGTGAAGTTAGTTACGATGATGTCATCATGAAAAGCCTGAAAGAACCTGGTTCTAGGTTCTAGATCCACCAGCTGACTGACAGGAGGAGCTCTGCAGCTCTAGAACCACGGCTCCACCATCACCTTGAGATTATCTCCTTCCCTCGTATTATTAACTTGAGGGAACCACTTATTAGATCGTTCCCACGTTATTAGTATTGTTTCTCTAGAACCGCTCTGGGGCTCCGTGTTCCCTGGAGATTTCAGGAAGACGGTTCAACCTGGTTCTGGTGCTTTTCAATTCTCACCACAGGTCCTTTTGTTTCCCGTCTCACTAACGAAAGACACACGAGTCAGGTTTCTTAAAGATTCATCATCAAACTATATCGAAGTGCAGTAAGCAAGCAATAATCTCAATTTACAGAGTTCTGGTTCCTGGTTCCTCCTCTGAACAGAGCGACGTGTCTGCCTGTGCAACATGTGTATTTATGCCTTCATCTGCTGGCAGGCAGAGCGGTCCAGATGGTGAGTCACGGGGTCACCGCAGGGTGAGCTGAGGTTGGCAGGATGTCACGAAGCCAGCCCGGGTCAAGGGGTACTTGAGGGAGGTCCTCAAAAGGGACCAGTTGTGACGGGTTTCCTCCGATTGTAGTCTAGGTTTGGATCCCCCCACTCTAGTTCCTGTTTCTCAGGCTTGGTCTCCTACAAACACTGAGATAAGCACATTTTAAACTAGAGGTGTTTCTCGTTAGAGCTGACCTCAGCAGATTGTTCGTCAAGCGTTCAGCAAAGTTCCTCAGAGAACGTTAGTCTTTCACACAGTTTCTAAACAGAGCAGCTATTTTAAGAATGAATCTCTTAACACTCGCCTCCACCTTGTAGGTAGAGATACCTCCAGAGATAACTCCGCCCCCAGCTGATGACACATCTGACCCCGGTCCAGCTCCTCTCTGGTCCCGGTCCAGCTCCTCTCTGGTCCCAGTCCAGCTCCTCTCTGGTCCCAGTCCGGCTCCTCTCTGGTCCCAGTCCGGCTCCTCTCTGGTCCCGGTCCAGCTCCTCTCTGGTCCCAGTCCGGCTCCTCTCTGGTCCCGGTCCAGCTCCTCTCTGGTCCAGTAACGAAGTGGGACCAGTGTAGCACCAGTTTAGCTCCTGTCTGGTCGGGGCTTTGGCAGTGGAAAGACAAAGAACTGGTGCTAAGTCTGGCCCTGGACCAGAACTAGAACCTGGTTCTTGCTGGAGGAAAAGCCCCCTGAGAGGACACACACACACACACACACACACACACACACACACACACACACACACACACACACACACACACACACACACACACACACACACACACACACACAGCACTGAGAGAGAACCCTGATGGATGGACACATGACGGTTCTGGACTGTTTCCGACCACACGTCTCAGTAATCCGCGGGTCCGTCCAGATGAAGACATGTCCTCCATTATCCTGGCGTTTCCGTGGAAACGTGAAACTTTTCTCCTTTAAAACGTTGCCGTGGAAACGGCCTGACGTTTATCAGCTGTCTTCATGAAGGAAGCAACCGGGGCTGTTTGTGTGGCGGTAGCCACGGCAACAGCCACCGCTTAGCAACACACACACACACACACACACACACACACACACACACACACACACACACACACACACACACACACACCGTGAAGTCCAGTCTGTGAGGCAGCTCAGGTATGTCTACTCTTTTCACTTTAGTTTTATTAAAGAAGCACAGATGGACTCACCTTTGACCTTTGACCTTTGACCTCATCAGCTCAGTTCAGAAGTTTTTATTGTGATGAAACAGAAAAAGAAAATGAAAATTAGTTATGTGAAGATTAATAACAAAAAGTGATTAACTGTGTGCGTGTGTGTTTGTGTGTTTGTGTGTGTGTGTGTGTGTGTGCGTGCGTGCGTGTGTGTGTGTGTGTGTGTGTGTGTGTGTGTGTGTGTGTGTGTGTGTGTGTGTGTGTGTGTGTGTGTGTGTGTGTGTGTGTGTGATGGGGAGAAAACACCTTTGAAAGAAAAGTTCTTTCATCAGAACAGTTTATTTCTCATTCAGACCAAATGACTGGAGGAACGTGTGACCGTGAGCGGAGGAACACGTGAAGACGGTCCGTCACCGTCTGTTGAAGAACCAGACCAACATGGCCGACTTGTCCCTGTCTCTGCTGAGTCGAGGGTGTGGTCGTCATGTGGCGTCCCACGAAGGTGACGGACGGCTGGACGTGTGCTTCACTCCGCAGGTACGTCGTCAGAACGACAAGAACGTTGTCAGAATGTGGAGAGAACGTTGAGAGAACGTCAGAATGTGGAGAGAACGTTGAGAGAATGTTTAGAGAACAGAATGCTCAGAGAACGTCAGAATGAGGAGAGAACGTTGAGAGAATGTTTAGAGAACAGAATGCTCAGAGAACGTCAGAATGAGGAGAGAACGTTGAGAGAACTTTTAGAGAACGTCAGAATGAGGAGAGAACGTTGAGAGAATGTTTAGAGAACAGAATGCTCAGAGAACGTCAGAATGAGGAGAGAACGTTGAGAGAACTTTTAGAGAACGTCAGAATGAGGAGAGAACGTTGAGAGAATGTTTAGAGAACAGAATGCTCAGAGAACGTCAGAATGAGGAGAGAACGTTGAGAGAACTTTTAGAGAACGTCAGAATGAGGAGAGAACGTTGAGAGAACGTCAGAATGAGGAGAGAACGTCAGAATGTGGAGAGAACGTTGAGAGAATATCAGAATGAGGAGAGAACATTGAGAGAATGTTTAGAGAACAGAATGCTCAGAGAACGTCAGAATGAGGAGAGAACGTTGAGAGAACGCCAGAATGTGGAGAGAACGTCAGAATGTGGAGAGAACGTCAGAATGTGGAGAGAACATTGAGAGAACATCAGAATGTGGAGAGAACGTTGAGAGAATGTTTAGAGAACAGAATGCTCAGAGAACGTCAGAATGAGGAGAGAACGTTGAGAGAACTTTTAGAGAACGTCAGAATGAGGAGAGAACGTTGAGAGAATGTCAGAATGTGGAGAGAACGTCAGAATGTGGAGAGAACGTCAGAATGTGGAGAGAACATTGAGAGAACATCAGAATGTGGAGAGAACATTGAGAGAACATCAGAATGTGGAGAGAACGTTGAGAGAATGTTTAGAGAACAGAATGCTCAGAGAACGTCAGAATGTGGAGAGAACATTGAGAGAACGTCAGAATGTGGAGAGAACGTTTAGAGAACAGAATGTGGAGAGAACATTGAGAGAACATCAGAATGTGGAGAGAACGTTGAGAGAACGTCAGAATGTGGAGAGAACATTGAGAGAACATCAGAATGTGGAGAGAACGTCAGAATGTGGAGAGAACGTTGAGAGAACGTCAGAATGTGGAGAGAACGTTGAGAGAACGTCAGAATGTGGAGAGAACCCTGCAGCTCTATTAACCAGCCAGACGTCCACTCAGGACTTCTACCTGTGGAGGTGGGAGGAGTCTCAGCTGCGTGTGTCGAGTCGCGGCCTGCTGGTGGAGGAAGGCTCCGCCCTCCCAAAGACCTACAGCACCCGCAGAGGCCCGCTGCTGCTGTACACACAGGTACCTCCAGATGGCGCTGCGTTCTGCTGTCTGCTCAGCTGTTTTTGCTTTTTCAGTTTGGAAAAGTTTCACCTTGATTCATTCCAATAAAAATGGAGAAACAGGGAAACGGTGCAGTTTCCAGGTCAGACCACTAGAGGGAGCTGTGTTTCAGCGTAGAGCCACAGAGAACAGTTCTATGAACTTGTCAGCTCCAAGAAATGTTCTCCTGTATGCAGATGAAATGTTAAGTCCCTTCTGTTTTGAAGGACCTGGTCACCATGGAGACCAGCAGCCAATCACAGAGCAGAGAGGGGGTACCATGTGAGGAGGAGACAAACTGTCCACATTTTGATAACCAGCTGAGCACCCTGAAAGACCTCACGGCGGCCATCTTGAACTACAGCGACAGTCCGGTAAGTCCAGCGACAATCCCAGCACCCTTTAACTTTTAGAGCTGCGGTCCTACAGACCACCAGAGGTCCATCCTGCAGGGTCCTACAGACCACCAGAGGACCATCCTGCAGGGTCCTACAGACCACCAGAGGTCCATCCTGCAGGGTTCTACAGACCACCAGGGGTCCATCCTGCAGGGTCCTACAGACCACCAGAGGACCATCCTGCAGGGTCCTACAGACCACCAGAGGTCCATCCTGCAGGGTTCTACAGACCACCAGAGGACCATCCTGCAGGGTCACCAGACTGCCATCCTGCAGGGTCCTCCAGACCACCAGAGAAAGAGGTCTGGACTTCAATCCAGTGGAGGTTCAACTGTCTGTTCTTCTTCCAGTTCTTCTCTTCCAGGTTCAATCTGCCACTTCTTCCTCCTCTGTTCTTCACTCCTGCTGTGAATCCTCAGCGTCGTGGTCCTCCGATTCCTCCGATTCCTCCGATTCCTCCGATTCCTCCGACTCCTGTGCTGTGCTCACGACCTCCGCCTGGTCTGGAGATGTTTGCAGGTCTTGACCCTCAGTCAGATCATCAGCCTGAAGGTAGCGACGTAGCAGCTAACCCTAACTGAACGACTAACCGACGCTCTCCTGAGCAGGTCAAGATGAAGAACAGAGCAGCACAATGGTCAGGGTAGACCTGCTCCTCCGGTTACCCCAGACATCCAGGACCTCCAGGACCTCCAAGACCTCCAAGACCTCCAGGACCTCCAGGACCTCCAGG
Source organism: Lipophrys pholis (assembly GCF_963383615.2). Lineage (NCBI taxonomy): Eukaryota > Metazoa > Chordata > Actinopteri > Blenniiformes > Blenniidae > Lipophrys > Lipophrys pholis. The sequence continues at coordinate 29,531,973 of NC_137632.1, read as the reverse complement.
ACCTCTAGGACCTCCACCCCACACATGGAGTGCCGCCGCTGGGCGCACCTCGTAACCGTGACCCCTGACAAACGGCTCAAACACCAGGTGACACGACCCTTGACCTGCTTGTCGATACTGAATACCGACACAAGTACTTATTGAATGCTGTTAGCCACCAGCTAATGCTAAACATGTAGCCACCAGCTAATGCTAAACATGTAGCCACCAGCTAATGCTAAGATGATTAACGTACTGCTCTGGATTGAAGATCAGTTTATATTCCAGGGATACGTAGTTCTGAAAAGGTGAGACGGTCTAATATTCGGGTTTCAGTTAAAAGAAACTTTAAACGTTAAAAGTTCTGCTTTTCTTACGGTAGAAGGAACTGGGTTTCTGTGGACAATCAAGATCCAGGCAGAACCAAACACTTCTGACTGAGTTGGACTCTGTGTCTTGTGTTGCAGTTGACACCTGATGCCACAGAGACTCAAACCATCCAGAACCCACAACAGACTCGTACCGTACAGAACCCACAACAGACTCGTACCATCCAGAACCCACAACAAACTTGTACCGTACAGAACCCACAACAGACTCGTACCATCCAGAACCCACAACAGACTCGTACCATCCAGAACCCACAACAGACTCGTACCGTACAGAACCCACAACAGACTCGTACCATCCAGAACCCACAACAAACTTGTACCGTACAGAACCCACAACAGACTCGTACCATCCAGAACCCACAACAGACTCGTACTATCCAGAACCCACAACAGACTTGTACCGTACAGAACCCACAACAGACTCGTACCGTACAGAACCCACAACAGACTCGTACCATCCAGAACCCACAACAGACTCGTACCGTACAGAACCCACAACAGACTCGTACTATCCAGAACCCACAACAGACTTGTACCGTACAGAACCCACAACAGACTCGTACCATCCAGAACCCACAACAGACTCGTACCGTACAGAACCCACAACAGACTCGTACTATCCAGAACCCACAACAGACTTGTACCGTACAGAACCCACAACAGACTTGTACCGTACAGAACCCACAACAGACTCGTACCGTACAGAACCCACAACAGACTCGTCACCAGGCAAGAGGAGCTGAGTTTGATTTTCATCTACGGCCGGTGATTCTCCCTCCACTGCTTCCTGGGCAGCACGGTAAGGATCAGGGTCAGGATCAGGGTCAGGATCAGGGTCAGGATCAGGGTAAGGATCAGAGTAAGGATCAGGGTCAGGATCAGGGTCAGGATCAGGGTAAGGATCAGAGTAAGGATCAGGGTCAGGATCAGGGTCAGGATCAGGGTAAGGATCAGAGTAAGGATCAGGGTCAGGATCAGGGTAAGGATCAGAGTAAGGATCAGGGTAAGGATCAGGGTCAGGATCAGGGTAAGGATCAGAGTAAGGATCAGGGTCAGGATCAGGGTCAGGATCAGGGTAAGGATCAGAGTAAGGATCAGGGTAAGGATCAGGGTAAGGATCAGGGTAAGGATCAGAGTAAGGATCAGAGTAAGGATCAGGGTCAGGATCAGAGTAAGGATCAGGGTCAGGATCAGGGTAAGGATCAGAGTAAGGATCAGGATAAGGATCAGGGTCAGGATCAGGATAAGGATCAGGGTCAGGATCAGGGTAAGGATCAGGGTAAGGATCAGGGTGAGGATCAGGGTGAGGATGTTGTGGTGGAGTCTGTTTCCAGTGTCCCAGCCTCTGACAGATGTGAACAGATGCTGAGGTGACGGAGACTCTCCCTGTTTTCCCAGAAGAGGAAGACGTGAGTCCCAGAGAGGAAACAGGAAGAAGGAGGAAGAAGGAAGCAGCTGGAGGAGGAAACGCTGAGTCGTCAGTGAAGAGAAGATCTGTGGTTCTGCTGCAGCCAGACCACGGTACACACTTAGGTTCCACGTTTACACAGCAACGTTCTGAAAACAATGTTTCAGAACTGAAAGCACAAACAGACCACCAAGTTGGATTATTATTACTGTGACTGTCAAAATAAAACCACCAAATCCAGGAGAATATAAACTGGGAGTCATGACTCCACGTAGGAGACTTTGTTCTGATTGGCTCTACTGAGCATGTGCAGAACCACTAGTTACTACCAACAAGAGGATCAGGACCAGGACCAGGACCAGGACCAGGACCAGGACCAGGACCAGGACCAGGACCAGAGTTTCTGGGGAAAGAGCATGTTCAAAAGTTGTGTGTTCAGGACTTTGTTGTCGTGTGAACGGGGCCTGAAGCGGCTGGTGGTTCTAGTCAGACCCCTGAAAGAACCAGAAGAAATAATCACTAGTTTTGTTTTGTGGGTCAGAGAAACGCCGTCCGATCAATACTCTGATCGATCAATACGCTGATCGATCAATACGCTGATCGATCAATACTCTGATCGATCAATACGCTGATCGATCAATACTCTGATCGATCAATACGCTGATCGATCAATACGCTGATCGATCAATACTCTGATCGGTCAATACGCTGATCGATCAATACTCTGATCGGTCAATACTCTGATCGGTCAATACGCTGATCGATCAATACTCTGATCGGTCAATACTCTGATCGGTCAATACTCTGATCGATCAATACTCTGATCGGTCAATACGCTGATCGGTCAATACGCTGATCGATCAATACTCTGATCGGTCAATACGCTGATCGATCAATACGCTGATCGATCAATACTCTGATCGATCAATACGCTGATCGATCAATACTCTGATCGATCAATACTCTGATCGATCAATACGCTGATCGATCAATACGCTGATCGATCAATACTCTGATCGATCAATACGCTGATCGATCAATACGCTGATCGATCAATACGCTGATCGATCAATACGCTGATCGATCAATACTCTGATCGATCAATACGCTGATCGATCAATACGCTGATCGATCAATACTCTGATCGATCAATACTCTGATCGATCAATACGCTGATCGATCAATACGCTGATCGATCAATACTCTGATCGATCAATACGCTGATCGATCCCAAAGCAACATAAACAAATCAATGACCCTCTGATGCCAGTTTACAGCGTCACAACGTCCTTCACCCTCCCTGTTCTGCTTCCTGTCCTGCAGAGCCATGGTCCGGTTCTGCTGCAAGACCGGCGGGTCCAGTAAGGACCAGCCGCTCAGTACCGCTTCAGAACCGACTGGAACCTCAGGATCCCTGCCGGTCCTCCAGGGCCGTGGTCCGAGGAACCCTGCCGCTGCAGCTGAGAGGGATGAGGAGACGAGACCACCACGGCGTGACGTGACGATGACGATGACGTGACGATGACGTGACGATGACGTGACGATGACGATGATGATGACGTGACGATGATGTGACGATGACGTGACGATGACGTGACGATGACGATGATGATGACGTGACGATGACGTGACGATGACGATGATGATGACGTGACGATGACGTGACGATGACGTGACGATGACGATGACGTGACGATGACGATGATGATGACGTGACGATGACGTGACGATGACGTGACGATGACGATGACGTGACGATGACGTGACGATGACGTGACGATGACGATGATGATGACGTGACGATGACGTGACGATGACGTGACGATGATGTGACGATGACGTGACGATGACGTGACGATGACGTGACGATGACGATGATGTGACGATGACGTGACGATGATGATGACGTGACGATGATGTGACGATGACGATGACGTGACGATGATGTGACGATGACGATGATGTGACGATGACGATGATGTGACGGGTAGTGAAGGTTTCTCCTCTTCCTCCTTTCAGACCTGCAGAACGGTGGACGAGTCGGAAGCCTGATTCTGGGTCCTGATGGGACGATCGTCAAGCTGTCACTGTTTGACCTGCAGGAACAGGCTGCGACTGAGACAGAGACTCAAGGTCAGAACGACTCTGGAGGTCAGAACGACTTTAGAGGTCAGAATGACTCTGGAGGTCAGAACGACTTTGGAGGTCAGAACGACTTTGGAGGTCAGAACGACTCTGGAGGTCAGAACGACTCTGGAGGTCAGAACGACTCTGGAGGTCAGAACGACTTTGGAGGTCAGAACGACTTTGGAGGTCAGAACGACTCTGGAGGTCAGAACGACTTTAGAGGTCAGAACGACTCTGGAGGTCAGAACGACTCTGGAGGTCAGAACGACTCTGGAGGTCAGAACGACTCTGGAGGTCAGAACGACTCTGTCGTCCCTCATTCGCTCCATGTTTTTCTTCATGTCCAACATGAAACCTGAGACGTTTCAGACGTTTCCTCATCAGAGTCAAAGTGTTTGAACTTCTTTTCTTCAGGACGAGATGTTTGTTCATTCCTCCGTCCCCCTGTCTCTCCTTCCTCCGTCCCCTGTCTCTCCTTCCTCCGTCCCCCTGTCTCTCCTTCCTCCGTCCCCCTGTCTCTCCTTCCTCCGTCCCCCTGTCTCTCCTTCCCCCTGTCTCTCCTTCCTCCGTCCCCTGTCTCTCCTTCCCCCTGTCTCTCCTTCCTCCGTCCCCTGTCTCTCTTTCCTCCGTCCCCCTGTCTCTCTTTCCTCCGTCCCTCCTTCCTCGTTCTCTCCGTTCCTCCCTTCATCCCAACACTGACGTTGTTTCTGTGTTTTCAGCTCTTCAGGTTTTGTCTCCAGACGGAGACGAACTTCCCTGGTTCATTATGCTGCAGCCTGGAGACACACTTCCCGGTTCTTCGGACGAAGACGAGTCGGATCTCCAGGTTCTCCAGAGTGACGTCCTGCAACCCAAACAGCAGGTCAGTGGACCTCCACCCTCAGAGGACCTCCACCCTCAGAGTAGCTCAGCCCCATCCCGTCAGGGTTTGACAGTCAGCCCCGCGTTTCCTCCACCTGGACACCAGACTGTGGACAAGATCTCCAGCACTGCAGCTCAGATTGTTACGCCTGGACCGGGACCGGGATCGGGACCGGG
>NC_137632.1:29447029-29522029 GCF_963383615.2 Lipophrys pholis | reverse complement strand
GTGTGTGTGTGTGTGTGTGTGTGTGTGTGTGTGTGTGTGTGTGTGTGTGTGTGTGTGTGTGTGTATGTGTGTGTGTGTGTGTGTGTGTGTGTGTGTGTATGTGTGTGTGTGTGTGTGTGTGTGTGTGTGTGTGTGTGTGTGTGTGTGTGTGTGTGTGTGTGTGTGTGTGTGAAGAGGACAGGGACAGAGCTTGCAGTGTTCTGGTTCTCCCGTGCAGAGGAGCTGGTTTCTGTTGTTTGTTGTTGTATGGTCCTGGAGGTTCCAGACATGGTCCTGGAGGTCCAGGAGGAGCTGCTGTGTTCTCAGCAAAACTCCAGCTGGCTGGGGACTGGAGCAGAGAGACTCTCTGAGCCGGACCGGCGCTGCTCTGGGCTCCTGGTCTCCTGGGCCCCTGGACTCCTGGGCTCCTGGGCTCCTGGACTCCTGGGCTCCTGGACTCCTGGACTCCTGGGCTCCTGGACTCCTGGGCTCCTGGGCTCCTGGGCTCCTGGGCCCCTGGACTCCTGGGCTCCTGGGCTCCTGGGCTCCTGGGCTCCTGGACTCCTGGGCTCCTGGGCTCCTGGGCTCCTGGGCTCCTGGACTCCTGGGCTCCTGGACTCCTGGACTCCTGGACTCCTGGACTCCTGGACTCCTGGGCTCCTGGGCTCCTGGGCTCCTGGACTCCTGGGCTCCTGGACTCCTGGACTCCTGGGCTCCTGGACTCCTGGACTCCTGGGCCAACAGGGCCTGTGTGCCGGCGGCCATGATGACAGTTAAAGGAAGTGGCTGTGAGGTGAGCTCCTGTGTGTGGTTAAAGCCCAGCAGGAGGCCCAGCAGGAGGCCCAGCAGGAGGCCCAGCAGGAGGCCCAGCAGGACGCCTCCAGGAGCGCAGGAGCAGGACGCTGCAGCCATTCTTCTACCTCAGCGGGCCAAGAGGCAGGAGGAGGAGAGGACGGAGGAGGAGAGGACGGAGGAGGAGGAGGAGGAGAGGAAGTGGCAGGAGAAGGAGCAGACCAAGGAGAAGATGAAGAGCGAGCTGGAGGAGGAGAGGAGGAGGAGGAGCGAGAAACTGAGGTCAGTAGAACCCCAAACCTTCACACCTGCTAGGACAGGACACACTCTACACCTCCACCCAAACACCATCCTACCTCCACCCAAACTTCTTTTTCTTCTTTCCACAGACTGAAGAAGTTGGAGGATGAGGAGCAGAGGAGGAGGCGTGAGGATGAAGAGGAGAAGGAGCACAGACGAGAACAAGAGCAACAGGAGCGAGAGAAGAGGAGGCAGGAGGAGAAGAGGAGGCAGCTGGAGAGACTCCAGAGGATCAGAGAGGAGGAGCAACGCAGGACAGAAGGTAGGGAAGGAGGGGGACCTCCTCCTGAGACCTCCACCTGAGACCTCCCCCTAAGACCTCCACCTGAGACCGTCCCCTAAGACCTCCTCCTGAGACCTCCCCCTAAGACCTCCTCCTGAGACCTCCACCTGAGACCTCTCCCTGAGACCTCCTCCTGAGACCTCCACCTGAGACCGTCCCCTAAGACCTCCTCCTGAGACCTCCCCCTAAGACCTCCTCCTGAGACCTCTCCCTGAGACCTCCTCCTGAGACCTCCACCTGAGACCTCCTCCTGAGACCTCCTCCTGAGACCTCCACCTGAGACCTCCCCCTAAGACCTCCACCTGAGACCTCCCCCTAAGACCTCCCCCTAAGACCTCCTCCTGAGACCTCCCCATAAGACCTCCCCCTAAGACCTCCCCCTAAGACCTCCTCCTGAGACCTCCCCATAAGACCTCCCCCTAAGACCTCCTCCTGAGACCTCCACCTGAGACCTCCCCCTAAGACCTCCACCTGAGACCTCCCCCTAAGACCTCCCCATAAGACCTCCCCCTAAGACCTCCTCCTGAGACCTCCCCATAAGACCTCCCCCTAAGACCTCCTCCTGAGACCTCCACCTGAGACCGCCCCCTAAGACCTCCCCCTAAGACCTCCTCCTGAGACCTCCACCTGAGACCGCCCCCTAAGACCTCCTCCTGAGACCTCCTCCTGGGACCTCCCCCTAAGACCTCCCCCTGAGACCTCCCCCTAAGACCTCCTCCTGAGACCTCCACCTGAGACCGCCCCCTAAGACCTCCTCCTGAGACCTCCTCCTGGGACCTCTCCCTGAGACCTCCTCCTGAGACCTCCCCCTGAGACCTCCTCCTGAGACCTGCCCCTGAGACCTCCTCCTGAGACCTCCCCCTAAGACCTCCTCCTGAGACCTCCACCTGAGACCTCCTCCTGAGGTTTCGCTCCACCCCTGGTCACAGGGTTTCGCTCCACCCCTGGTCACAGGGTTTCGCTCCACCCCTGGTCACAGGGTTTCGCTCCACCCCTGGTCACTGTGAAAATGTTTGTTTCTTCAGCACAACATCAGCAGCTTCAGCTGGAGGCTGAAAAAAGGAGGGAGGAGGAGAGAAAGATGCTGCAGGACCTGAACGACAGTGAAAAGGAGGAGTACTTCCACCGGAAGGTGCAGGAGGAGTTCAAGAGGAGGAGCGAGGAGGAAAACAAGAACGAGAGGAGGAACAAGGAGGAGGCCAGACAGTGGGCGGAGCTTCCAGCCAGGTAGATATCTCAGCTGAACCCTTTACAACGTGACTGCGTTTCCACGGCGACAGAGTCCTGGCCATTTTCAAAAGATTTACAAAGAGTTGTTTCTGAGCACGGTCGCCGTGGAAACGACCCTAAATGTCTGGCTCTGGTTCTGACCTCCACACAGGCAGGGGGCGCTGTCGCAGCGGCAGTCGGCCTTTAAAGGAGGACTCGTGTCGGAGGCTGAAATTCTGGAGAAGAGTCAGCGTATCTCCAGGCCGTGGGTCTACTCCTACTTCATGCTGGTCCAGATCGACGGCAGGTCTGCTGACGCCTGACGTCAGAGACATGGACACGGGCCGGATCCCCTCCATCATGCAGGAGAACCTCTGACCTGCCGGTAGAACCCCACCACTTCCTGTTCCACCCGTTTGGTCCACCCGTCTACCAGGACCGGACAGTCCATGTCCACCAGGACCGGACGGTCCACCGTCAACCAGGACTAGTTACCCTAACCTGCTGAGGGCCGGTGTTGATCTACTTTATGTGTCTTTATAAAACATATGTGGGTTTTTTCTTCCCCAGCAGCGATTTTAAACTATTGTTCAGCTACTGTTTCAAGTGTTTTTATGTGTAAAAATACTTTACTCTTCATCCTTGGTCACTGAAATGTTACAAATAATACACTTATAAGTGGTCTAACTGGGAGTGGTCTATCTCGGGAGACACCATCACCTCAATAGAACTGGAAAGATCCACGATGCACTTCTGGTCGGGTGCTATGGAACCAGAGCACATCAGCCCAGTTTCAGCTTCACTCCACCTGCTTCCCGTCTCTGTTTTATTGTTTTTAAGGTTTTACTCTTGGTCTCTGAGGTACTAAATGGGTCGGCATCTGATCTTAAACACGTTCATACTCCTGTTTTATCGTTCAGGTCAGGAAGTCAGATGTTTCCTTGATGTTCTAAGGTCCAGACTAAGAACTAGAGGTGACGGTGTCTTTTCCATGGCTGCAGCCCGTCTGTGGACTCGTTTGCATTAGAACCACTCGTCTTTTCAGTCCTTCAAGTGTCGACTCCAGACTCGTTCAGTATGAACTCGCTGGCTTTTAACACTAATTAAGTACTGTAATACTGTCGCTTCGCTTTTACTCAGATTGTTTTATTATTATTATTTACTGTGATTCACTTTGGTCAACCTTGGCTGTTGTTAAATGTGCTTTATGAATAAAGTTGGATTGGAGTGGAGGTGTTGATCGATGTCTCCGGGATCGACCTGGGCTGTGTGCGTGCGTGCGTGTGTGTGTGTGTGTGTGTGTGCGCGCGCGCGCGGCTGTTGATTAGTCGCGCCTGTCGGTGGTTAACGGTCCGTGTTTCCGTGTTTTGTCGGTTTCAGGTTGTTTTGGTTTTGTTGACAGACGCGGAGACTCGCGCAGCGTCGGTGGTGATGTGGAGCTGAAACACCGAGCAGGTAATGAATTAATCACCTCACCTGCCCCGCTCCCCGGATGTTAGCTTCAGCTAGCATTGAGGCTAAAAACACAGTGCGCGTTTCTGTGTTTAATTCATGAATGGAGCCGCTGACCGGAGCCGGACTGCGACCGACGGGACAATTAAAGTGTCGTGGCGGCAGCCAGCGAGTTGACACGACCCAGAAACATCCAGGTGTCTTAAAGTACTGCCCGGATAGTCTGAAAGCTGCGAGCTAACTGGGCTAAGTGCTAACTGGGCTAAGTGCTAACTGGGCTAAGTGCGAGTGTTTTTCCTCCAAAGAGCTGAAGTTCATTTCAAATCGGTGTTAAAGTGTTGAAGCCGGGGTGTGTGACGAGCCCGGGACGGCCCGGTGTTTCGGATTAACTGGTTCCCATGTTAACTGGTGACCCTCTTTTCGTGTCGCTATCGAAACTGCAGATGTTTTAAAAACTGACGGGAATCCTGCCGAACGGAGTTGAACCGCTTTTACATTAAAGTGTCAAAGCGCCGGACTTTTCCTGAGTCTCTGTTCTGTCGGTTTTCTGAAAAGCGTCTGCAGTAACAGGACGCGACAGGAAGTTCACCAGGTATCAGGGGAACCAGTTACCCCGGAACACCGGAGGCTCCGAGGGACCCTTCAGGGGACTGACCCTACCCCGGACCGCCCCCCCGGACCGTGCGGTCTGTTTGGGTCACATGATGGAGATGAGAGGAGGAGGTGGATAAAGGAGGAAGGAGCTGCTCTCCCTCTTTCTCCACACCGGTCATGGCATGCAGAGCTAACCGGACAGCGTGACCTTCTCCTGGCGGTGAGTCGGGGGCGGGTTGTGGGGGGGGGCGCCTTCAGATCCGGTCACGGTGCTGTCCCGAGGTCTGGTGTGTGTGTGTGTGTGTGTGTGTGTGTGTGTGTGTGTGTGTGTGTGTGTGTGTGTGTGTGTGTGTGTGTGTGTGTGTGTGTGTGTGTGTGTGTGTGTGTGTGTGTGTGTGTGTGTGTGTGTGTGTGATGGCACCAAGGAAAGACAGAAGTTACAGAATGTGACTTTAAAAAGTTAAAACTTGAAACTAACACGTGAAACTTTTATGAATGACTGAAAAATCCTAAAGAAAGTTTCCACTGAAGGAGACAAACTGAGGTACAATGTGGAGAACCGTTCAAAGAAATAAAGAACCGTCACGTTTCGCTTTACATGTTCCTCATTTCATGATCTGAGGCAACAAACCAGGAACAAGATGAGCAGCCAGAGAGCAGCGTGTCATCAGCGAAGAGCGAGACCATCCGATGTTCTCCAGACATGAAGACCTGAGGATCTCACGCTGCCTCCTTTAAAAGACGGGACGTTTGTCTCCTCGTGCGAGCCATGTGACAGCTCTCCTGCTTCACGCTTCATTTCTAGTCCAAACATGAATAAATAAATAAGTTGGCGGTGGTCACGGTAGTGTGTGTTCATGGAGACGCATGTTGGGAAATGGACTTCACGTCTACTGCTGGAGCAGTCACGTTCACACACACACACACACATTCACACACTGATGGAGGCGGCCGCCATGCCAGGTGTCTCATGTCTCCACGGGAAACGTTCGTGTGCGGCTCAGTAACAGACTGACGTATCCTCGCCGCCATGACGCCATGATCGCTCCGGCTTCGTGCCGCTCCCTCTGCCACCATCGCAGAGTCACGACCTCTTGCCTTGTCCGAGCGGTTCTGAAGCGTCTGATTGTTTCCTGTTGGGCTGTCAGGTGGGTTCAGTGCGGTTAGCCACACGGCGCCGCGCTTCAGGAGCCTTTTGTTTAAATCTGCTTCCAGAGAGGAGGATTTTGAAAACGACCTGTGGACATGCAGAGACGCTCATTAGCTGAAAAGCATGATGTCATGGCCCCGCCCCTCAACCTATAACCCCGCCTCCTCTGTGATGTCACTGAACAACAGCAACATGGCCGACGACTTCGTTTCATGCTGCGTGTCTTCTTCTGTGGTTCTGATGTATTTCTGTGGCAGTGTTACAGCGCCACCTACAGGCCTGGCACATTGTTTGGAGTATTTTTCATGGTGTTGTGGACACAGATGTTCCCGTGTTCAGGGAACTTTAAGAACGACAGGGAGAAAGAAGACAGCGTTGACGGGAGACTCACATTCAAGTTTCCACTGGGGTGTAACGGTGTGATTAGTCACTGACATAAGTGGTGTCACGTTAACTGATGAACATAGAGTAGTGAGGGAATAACGGCCCTCTTTTCTATCTTGATCATATAAAATGTTAGAACGGCTGTTTGGGGGATTGTGTTTGTCCCGGAGCTCGTACTGGACGTCCAGAGTCTCCAGAGGCAACAGTCAAGTGAAAGATTATATCCTCGTATTACAGTATTATTGCCCTATACTACACCATCATCTGCATACAAGAAAACCTTTCTGCCATTTACTGCACTGTCGTCTGTTTAGGTGGAGAACATTCTTCATCTATTCACTGAGTGGATCTACCATGAAGATGATGATGATGGTGATAATGAAGACGAGCTCTTCTCCTCCTCAGCAGGAGCAGCACTGACATGGCTGCTGACGACAAGACTTCGTCCTCGTCCTCTGCGGACTGGACCACCGAGCCGCCCCACCACCTCCCCCACAAGCCCCTCCCACCTCACCCACTTCAAGCCGCTGACTCCCGAACAGGAGGAGCCACCGCTGCGCTCAGCGTACAGCTCCTTCGTCAGCCTGTTCCGGTTCAACAACAAAGGTAGTGGGGGGGGGGGGGGGGGGGGGGGGGGTTTGGGGGCTGTGGACACTAAACATTGAGTGTGTGTGTGTGTGTGCAGAGGAGGGCCGTACTCCCTCCACCGTGGCGGACAAGCCTGAGGCTCCGCCCCCTTCGCCTCAGCCTCAGAGGAGCTGGTCCGGCAGTCCGTCACACTACGGAGCGACACACCGCAAGCAGGGAGAGCTGCTGAGACGCACATCCACCTCCTCAGGTGACACACACACACACACACACACACACACACACACACACACAACACACACACACACACACACACACACACACACACACACACACACACACACACACACACACACACACACACACAGAACTAGAGCAGGTGCTGGAGTCAGACTTCAGTTCACATTACATGATTTTTGTGTGTGTGTGTGTGTGTGTGTGTGTCAGATGTCAGCAGGAAGTCGGACCCCCCCCCTCAGTAACCACGACCCCCGGACCGCCGTGCAGCTCCGAACAGCCCTGAAGAGACTGAAGGAGATCATGGAGGGGCGGAGTCAGGTAGGTCCAGGCCCAGGTCCATGGGGGCACCTCAGGGTCTGGACGTGGAAGGGGGAAACTCTTTAGGGGTTTAAAAGGACTCTGTGGGGGCGGGGGGGGGGGACCTGATTTGAGTGGAGTCTTGAGAGACCCCCAAGGTCTGTCATGTGCTGCACATGCTCCAGCTCGCTGAACGTATCAGTCCTATTTTATTCATGTTTAGCATGTAGCATGTAGCCTCGCTACTGTCAGCCCCAGAGCTTGTGTTAGCATGTAGTATGTCGCCTCACTACGTAACAGGACCCCGCCCCCCCACAGGACAGCGACCTGAAGCAGTACTGGATGCCGGACTCTCAGTGTAAGCAGTGCTACGACTGTAACGAGAAGTTCACCACGTTCCGCCGCCGCCACCACTGCAGACTTTGTGGTCAGATCTTCTGCAGCCGCTGCTGCAACCAGGAGATCCCCGGCAAGTTCATGGGCTACACAGGTAAGGACCAGGTCCCAGTCCTCAGACCGGTCCCCCAGGTCCAAGACTAACCCCCCCCCCCCCCCCCCCCCCCCGTTCCTCCAGGAGACCTCCGGGCCTGCACCTACTGCAGGAAGCTGGCGCTCAGCTACGCCCACTCGGCCGACTCGGGCTCGCTGGGCGATGACCTGAGCGTGCTGTCCGACTCGCCGCTGGCCGTGTGCGTGCTGGAGCCCAGCGAGCCGCGGACGCCCGTCGGGGGACGCAAGGCCAGCAGGAACATCTTCCTGGAGGAGGACCTCACCTGGCAGAGGTGAACCATTGGCTCTGAGGACCAGGAAGTGGCCTCACGTTCACTCCGAGAAACAACTGAACCTGTAAAGAGTTCCTCTGAGCTCCACTAGGGGCAGTCAGGTTAAATAATACCCATCATTTACCTGTTAGTCACAGTCAGGGAGGAAGTGATCCAGTCAGGGAGGAAGTGATCCAGTCAGGGAGGAAGTGATCCAGTCAGGGAGGAAGTGATCCAGTCAGGGAGGAAGTGATCCAGTCAGGGAGGAAGTGATCCAGTCAGAGATGAGAGCAAATATTCGCTAAACGTTAAAAATCTACTTAAAGTGTGAAAATCCTCTGATTCTTACTGCTGCTTCTGATCTCAAAGAAATCCTGTCTCTCTCTTTCTGTTCTTTCTGCCTCTCTCTCTCTGTCTGTCTCTGTCTCTCTCTCTCTCTCTCTCTCTCTCTTTTGTCTCTCTGTCTCTCTCTCTCTCTTTGTCTCTCTGTCTCTCTCTCTCTGTCTCTCTCTGTCTCTCTATCTCTCTCTGTCTGTCTCTCTCTGTCTCTCTCTCTGTCTCTGTCTCTCTATCTCTCTTTGTCTCTCTGTCTCTCTCTCTCTCTCTCTCTCTCTCTCTCTCTCTCTCTCTCTCTCTCTCTCTCTCTCTCTGTCTCTCTCTCTCTGTCTCTCTCTCTCTCTCTCTCTCTCTCTCTCTGTCTCTCTCTCTTTGTCTCTCTCAGAGCTTCCATTGGGATGAGAAAGAAGTGAGTCTGTTTTCTTCTTCTCTTGATGTTGATGAAACTTTGAGACAGCCTGACTGTGTGTGTGTGTGTGTGTGTGTGTGTGTGTGTGTGTGTGTGTGTGTGTGTGTGTGTGTGTGTGTGTGTGTGTGTGTGTGTGTGTGTGTGTGTGTGTGTGTGTGTGTGTGTGTGTGTGTGTGTGTGTGTGTGTGTGTGTGAGCGCAGCATGATCCACCAGGACTCTCAGAGTGTCCTCAGCTCTCGTCTGTCCACCCTCCCAGAGGACGTTGGAAAGTCTCCATCCAGGAAGAGGTGAGTGAAGCTCTGGACTGTCTGATTATACTGGGGGGGTCGCTCTCTCTCTCTCTCTCTCTTAAGATATCTCACTCCCCCACTCCCAGGTCTGCCAGTGTGACCACCTTGTCCCTGGACCGGTCTGGGTCCTCCCTGGTTCCGTCCTATGACAGTTCAGTCAGCCCCCCTCCCAGCAGAGCCGGGACTGGGACCAAGACCGGCTCCAAGCTGGACCACAGTGAGGAGGAGAGGAAGATCCTGCTGGTCCGTTTTTCTGCCCCAAGTCCCAGGACCAGCTCCGTCCAGAGACCTGACCGTGTCCCTGTCTCCCGGCAGGACTCGTCCCAGCTGAAGGAGCTCTGGAAGAAGATCTGCCACCACAACACGGGGATGGAGTTCCAGGACCACCGCTACTGGCTGAGGACCCACCCCAACTGCATTGTGGGAAAGGAGCTGGTCAACTGGCTGCTGAGGAACGGGACCATCTCCACCAGGTAGTCCCTCACTGCTGGGGTCCTGCAGAACCCGCTCACGGTCCCGGTCACAGTCCCGGGTCACAGTCCCGGGTCAGAACCTGCTACCAGGACCATCAGGTGGACCTGTAACGAGGTCTGTTGCACCTGTTTCTCATTGTGTCACTTTGATCTGTAACATCTGGACTGAACAGGTCCAGTTTACTGACTCCGTCAGCTCCTGAAGGACCTGGGTGGAGGTGGAGTTCAGACTGTGGCACCCCCTGCTGGTGTTGAGGGTGGAGTTCAGACCCAGCGCCCCCTGCTGGTGTTGAGGGTGGAGTTCAGACCCAGCGCCCCCTGCTGGTGTTGGGGGTGGAGTTCAGACTGTGGCACCCCCTGCTGGTGTTGAGGGTGGAGTTCAGACTGTGGCACCCCCTGCTGGTGTTGAGGGTGGAGTTCAGACTGTAGCGCCCCCTACTGGTGTTGAGGGTGGTGTTCAGACTGTAGCGCCCCCTACTGGTGTTGAGGATGGAGCGCCCCCTGCTGACGGCACGCCCTCTGTCTGACCTGCAGGGCTCAGGCCATCGCCATCGGCCAGGCACTGGTGGACGGTCGCTGGCTGGACTGCGTCACTCACCACGACCAGCTGTTCCGGGACGAGTACGCCCTGTACCGCCCCCTGCAGGTGAGAGGCTGCACCACACCCACAAAGCCCCCCCGCCCCCCCCCCCCCCCCATCCTTTATACGGCACTGCGGTTCTCCACAGAACACGGAGTTCTCGGAGACGCCGTCCCCGGACAGCGACAGCGTCAACTCCCTGGAGGGCCACTCAGAACCGTCCTGGTTCAAAGACATCAAGTTCGATGACAGTGACTCAGAGCAGCTGGCCGAGGAAGGGGACTACAACGTACCCAGTAAGTGGTCCAGCACGGTCCAGCACGGTCCAGCACAGTCTCACAGTGTGTGTGTGTGTGTGTGTGTGTGCAGGCTCGTCCAGTCCCAGTAAGAGGACGTCAGTCAGCAGCTTCCAGTCCACGGTGGACAGCGACTCGGCCTCTTCCATTAACCTCAACATGGAGCAGAACAACGTCAACTTTCACATCAAGAAGCAGTCCAAGTATCCACACGTCCCCCCGACGGGCGAGCAGAAAGGTACCCCCGCCCACTGAGCGGTAGCCCCGCCCACAGACAGGTTGCCTCGCCGACAGCCTGCAGAGGGGTGACCCCGCCCCCAAGAGATAGTCCCGCCCACCTAGAGGTAGCCCCCGCCCACAGGGGAGCAGGTTGGGGCCGGTGACATAACAGATGGAAGCATCTGGGTTGATTGATGAGGACTGTTGAGACTCAGTTCTGGCTGTGACTGCGGAGAACTGTTGTTGGGTATTTTCATTGAGGAACCATGAGGTGGGAGCGTGTGAACATTAGGAGTTTGTTTTGGGGATGGGTTGTGGCGTGGGCGTGGCCGGCGTGGGCGTGGCCGGCGGGGGCGTGGCCAGCGGGGGCGGGGTCGGTTTGGGCGTGGCCGGCGGGGGCGGGGCCGGCGGGGGCAGCGTGGCCGGTGTCGGTGTGGGCGTGGCCGGCGTGGGCGGGGCCACCATGAGCATCTCCGTGTGATTTGCCACATAACAGACAGAACCCATCCATCATCAGTACTGACAGTACTTAACAACCTCCTGGGTGTGTAGTGAGGTACCCAGTACACCCCGGGTCTCTGGTACACATTATTTCATCTGCATGGTGGCAGAACTTACCACTTCCTGCCCGGCGGGGTATTTCAACGGTCTGACTGCTCAGTCCACTGTGTGGACAGGTGCAATGGTATGATTGGTTTTATTTTAGGTGTGTGCATTTCTATCATTCCAATATTTGAGTGATGTTAATTTGGCTTTTTGGTTCAGTCCAGCCTGTCCTGATTGGCCCGATCCAGGGTGGGCAGGGCTTATTTAAGGAGCGCTTCATTCTGTGTCAGAGAGGACAGTGAGGACAGTGTCAGTCGGCTGGAGGTGAAGGTTTTTTGGGAACTTCTGTAAGAAGAACATTTTAATTTAAAAGTAATTTAATGTTTGAAAAATGCCGACCTCATCCTTTCCACTGTCAGGTAGAACACTTCCTCTGGTCCCTCTGGCTTCCCTCCGTTCTGTGTCTCCTGCAGAGTTCCTGGTGTCGGAGGACGGAGGACAGAATATCGTCATCAGTGACGCCTTCATCAAAGGTAGGAGACGAGTCCTCTGCTCCTGAGACCGATGAAGACGAGTCCTCTGCTCCTGAGACTGATGAAGACTGTGGTCCTCCTGCAGAGTCCCTGTTTAACCGTCGGGTGGAGGAGAAGGCCACGGAGATGCTCTTCACCCCTCTGGGCTGGCACCACAGCTCTCTGGAGCAGCTGAGGGAGGAGAACGGAGAGAAGGCCGCCATGGAGAGGCTGCTGTCAGTACCTGCTGCTACACCCACTGCACAGCATGTGGAGAACCCTGAACCCTGAACCCTGAACCCTGAACCCTGAACCCTCCCCTCTGCCCTCAGCTCGGCCAACCACAGCCACATGATGGCGCTGCTGCAGCAGCTGCTGTACAGTGAGTCTCTGTCTCTGTCCTGGAGGGACGTCATCGTCCCCGTGGTCAGGCAGGTGGTGCAGACAGTCCGACCCGACGTCCGTAACCATGACGACGACATGGACATCCGGCAACTGGTCCACATCAAGAAGGTAGGGAGGGACGGGGGAGGGACGGGGGAGGGACGGGGGAGGGGGGGCACCTGGACACAGTCCATCAGCTGTGTGTGTGTGTGTGTGTGTGTGTGTGTGTGTGTGTGTGTGTGTGTGTGTGTGTTTCAGATCTGTGGAGGCAGGAAGTTCGACTCCACCGTGGTGAACGGTTTCATCTGCACCAAGAACATCGCACACAAGAAGGTGAAGGTTCTTCTCCTCTGTTACCGTGTGTGTGTGTGTGTGTGTGTGTGTGTGTGTGTGTGTGTGTGTGTGTGTGTGTGTGTGTGTGTGTGTGTGTGTGTGTGTGTGTGTGTGTGTGTGTGTGTGTGTGTGTGTGTGTGTGTGTGTGTGTGTGTGTGTGTGTGTGTGTGTGTGTGTGTGTGTGTGTGTGTGTGTGTGTGTGTGTGTGTGTGTGTGTGTGTGTGTGTGTGTGTGTGTGTGTGTGTGTGTGTGTGTGTGTGTGTGTGTGTGTGAGAAACACAATGACATGGAGCTTCTGGTTCCAGATGAACTCGTACATCAAGAATCCTAAAGTTCTTCTTCTGAAGTGTTCCATCGAGTATCTGTACCGAGAGGAGACCAAGTTCACCTGCATCGACCCCATCGTGCTGCAGGTGAGGAGGTGGAGAACTCCAGGAGAACTCCAGGAGGACTCCAGGAGGACTCCAGGAGAACTCCACAGCCTCCTGAGAAAGCCTCTTCATCCTGGGTTTGACCTCTTCTCCTACAGGAGCACGAGTTCCTGAAAAACTACGTCCAGCGCATCGCAGATGTTCGTCCCAACCTGGTTCTGGTGGAGAAGACGGTGTCTCGGATTGCTCAGGAGATGCTGCTGGAGCACGGCATCACGCTGGTCATCAACGTCAAACCGGTACGCCTGACCAGGACTCTGGAGACCTCCTGAAGGTCCACCCTGACCCTCTGCTGGGTCCAGGACTCTGGAGACCTCCTGAAGGTCCACCCTGACCTTCTGACCCTCTGTCTGTGCAGCAAGTCCTGGACCGGGTGAGCAGAGTGACTCAAGGAGACCTCGTGATGTCTATGGACCAGCTGCTCACCAAACCACGACTGGGAACCTGCCACAAGTTCTACATGCAGCCCTTCACTCTGGCCAGCAGTGAGTAGACCTCGTCTCTTCTCCTCATCTTCATCTTCATCTCATTATCTTCTCATCATGTTCTCTGATGTTCTCCTGGCAGACGAGGTGAAGACGCTGATGTTCTTCGAGGGCTGTCCTCCTCACCTGGGCTGTTCCATCAAGCTGCGCGGAGCGTCGGAGTACGAGTTGTCCCGGGTGAAGGAGATCATCATGCTGATGGTGTGCGTGGCGTACCACTCCCAGCTGGAGATCTCCTTCCTGATGGACGAGTTCGCCATGCCGCCCAGCCTGCCTCAGAGCGCCTCCTTCCCCTGCCTGCTGGAGGCCAGCACGCAGGAGGAGAACCAGGAGGAGGAGAACCAGGACTCTGCTCTGGGTGGAGCTCCTGAGGGTGGAGACCTCCCCTTGGAGTCTCCTTCCAGACCTGGACGCTCCCTGGAAGACAAGCCAGACTCCTCCCTCCAGGAGGAGACCAAGACCTTCTCCCCATTCTCCAGCCCTCCTCTGGTTCCTCCTCCGTTCCTCCTGGAGGAGGACCATGAGACCCTGACCCGGGGGTCTTCTGGGTCGGAGACGCCCCCGCAGGCGTTTCGGGACCCCCTGCAGGACGACTCGGGGCTGTTCGTGGCGGAGGAGGTGACCTCCTCGGATGACCGGCTGCGGACCTTCTCCCTGACCTTCAAACAGGAGCTAAAGGACCTCATCCTCTGCATCTCGCCCTTCATCACCTTCAAGGAACCCTTCCTCCTCACCGGACCAGGCCTGGGCTGCCCCAGCAGGGACTACTTCCCCGAGCAGGTACCACGTTCTAGTACTGCTGCTGCTTCTAGTATAGAATCAGGTACTGTAGAATCAGGTACCGTAGAACCACATACTGTAGAACCTGGCTCTCAGGATGCTGGGTCATCTAAAGTTCATGAACCAGAGGGTTTTCAGGATGTACTTTGGTACTGGTTGTGAAACTGAGAACCCATCAATTGGTTGTTTCTGACCAAGCCGGGCGGTTGGAACCAGAACCGGTGGGACTCCTGAAACCTCACAGCCTGGTTCCCCTCCTGTCCTGCAGGTCTACCTCTCGCCCCTCCTCAACAAGGACCTGAAGGAGGTGGACGCTCGCCGGAAGAAGCAGCTCCTGAAGGACTCCTCGGCGCTGGCCATGCAGACCAACGGTGGCCCCCCCTCCAGGCCCGTCCAGGTTCTGCCCAGTCACAGTCTGACCGGCACTCGCATGGTGGAGCAGCTTCACAGCAGCCAGGACCTGGCCCAGATGCTGGCGGACTACCGGGCCCAGGGGGGCCGTGTCCGGCAGAGGGAGGCCGTGGACCCCTTCAGCTCCGGCAGGGTTCCGGTGAAAACCGACGGCGAGGAGGAGAAAACCGGCAAGATCAGCGACATGAGCTGGGCGCCCAAGGTCAGTCTGACTCCAACATCTACACCCAGAAGGTTCCACAGCTTCTCCACCCTGTTCAGTCCAAACAGACTCAATTCACTCGTCTCTCTGGACAGTCTGGACCCTTCCTCTGCAGAACCTCTCAGGACCTTCACAGAGTTCCTGAAGCTTCAGTCAGATGAAGATGCACTTTATTTTCCAGGAACTGAGTCGAGAAGCTGAAGCTTGTTTCTGATTTGCACTGTGTACGTGGATGAAACTGACCCCCCCCCCCCCCCCCCTGCAGCTGGACTGTTTAAACCCGGTCAACCATCAGAGGCTGTGCGTTCTCTTCAGCAGTTCCTCCGTTCAGTCCAACAACGCTCCCAACCACTGTGTCAGCCCCTGGTGAGCTCACACACCTGAAGGTCCTTCACACACCTGAAGGTCCTTCACACACCTGAAGTGCCCCCCCCCCCCCCCCCCCCCCCCCCCATCACACTTTGATCTTTGTCTCCTGCAGGATTGTCACCATGGAGTTTTACGGGAAGAATGACCTCTCGCTGGGCGTCTTCCTGGAGCGCTACTGCTTCAGGTACCCCCCCACCCTGCCACCCCCCCACCCTCCCACCCCCCCCACCCCCTCCCACCCCGGGGCATGTCGGGGCATTAAAGCAGCTGGGAGATGTGTGTCTGTATCCCCTCCAGGCCATCCTACCAGTGTCCCAGCGTCTTCTGTGAGACGCCCATGGTACACCACGT
Organism: Lipophrys pholis; assembly: GCF_963383615.2. NCBI lineage: Eukaryota > Metazoa > Chordata > Actinopteri > Blenniiformes > Blenniidae > Lipophrys > Lipophrys pholis. Next base: position 29,506,592 of record NC_137632.1, on the reverse strand, counting down.
GCGGCGCTTCGTTCACGGCAGTGGCTGCGTGCAGATCGTCCTGAAGGAGCTGGACTCGCCCGTCCCAGGGTACCAGCACACCATCCTCAACTACTCCTGGTGCCGCGTGTGCAAGCAGGCCAGTCTCACACACACACACACACACACACACACAAACGCAACATGCCATCTCCATTAACGAGCAGTTCTTCCTCCTGCCTGCAGGTGACGCCGGTGGTCCCTCTGTCCAACGACTCCTGGTCCATGTCTTTTGCCAAATACCTGGAGCTGCGGTTCTACGGGCACCAGTACACCCGGCGGGCCAACGCAGAGCCCTGCGGTCACTCCATCCACAAGGACTACCACCAGTACTTCTCCTACAACCAGATGGTGGCTTCCTTCAGGTCCTCATCCTCCACCCGCCTTCACTAACCGACCCAGAGGCAGGTGGAAGTAACGCGCTCCTCTTTCTCTCTGCAGCTACACGTCGGTGAGGCTGCTGGAGATCTGTCTTCCTCGCCCCAAGATCTTCATCAGGAACCTGGGACCCTCCAAAACCCTCCTGCAGCAGGACCTCAAGGACTTCTCCCAGAAGTAATCCTTCTTCTCACTGACTGTCTGCGAGGCGTTCAGGGAACATCAGTGAAGTCAGTGAGGCATTCAGGGAACATCAGTGACCTGCATGATGGTCTGTGAGGCGTTCAGTTAACTTCAGTGAAGTCTGTGAGGCGTTCAGGGAACATCAGTGACCTGCGTGATGGTCTGTGAGGCGTTCAGGGAACTTCAGTGACGGTCTGATTTTTCTGTGAGGCGTTCAGGGAACATCAGTGAAGTCTGTGAGGCGTTCAGGGAACATCAGTGAAGTCAGTGAGGCGTTCAGGGAACATCGGTGACCTGCATGATGGTCTGTGAGGCGTTCAGGGAACTTCAGTGACTGTCTGATTTTTCTGTGAGGCGTTCAGGGAGCATCAGTGAAGTCTGCGAGGCGTTCAGGGAACATCGGTGACCTGCATGATGGTCTGTGAGGCGTTCAGGGAACTTCAGTGAAGTCTGTGAGGCGTTCTGGGAACATCAGTGACCTGCGTGATGGTCTGTGAGGCGTTCAGGGAACTTCAGTGACGGTCTGATTTTTCTGTGAGGCGTTCAGGGAGCATCAGTGAAGTCTGCGAGGCGTTCAGGGAACATCAGTGACCTGCGTGATGGTCTGTGAGGCGTTCAGGGAACATCAGTGTCCTTTGTGATGGTCTGCGAGGCATTCAGGGAACATCAGTGACTGTCTGTGAGGCGTTCAGGGAACAGACTGATGTGTTTGGTTCTTCTCAGAGTGACTCAGGTCTACCTGAACATCGACGACCGTCTCACCTCCCTGAAGACCGACACCTTCAGTAAGACTCGCGAGGAGAAGATGGAGGATCTGTTCGCCCAGAAAGACGTATGCTCCTCTTCCTTCTCCTCTTCCTCATCTTCCTCCTGCGCCTCTTCCTCCTCCGTCACGACGCCTTCTGTGTGTGTGTGTGTGTGTGTGTGTGTGTGTGTGTGTGTGTGTGTGTGTGTGTGTGTGTGTGTGTGTGTGTGTGTGTGTGTGTGTGTGTGTGTGTGTGTGTGTGTGTGTGTGTGTGTGTGTGTGTGTGTGTGTGTGTGTGTGTGTGTGTGTGTGTAGATGGAGGAGGCGGAGCTTAGGAGCTGGATGGAGAAGCTGCAGGTGCGTCTCCAGTCTTGTGGTCTGGATTCTCCTCAGCAGCTGCAGGTCGTCCTCGAGTCGCTGGTGATGAGGAAACAGAGTCTGTGTGAGACACTGCAGTCCTGGAACAGCAGGTAGAACCTCCACAGCAAGAACCACATGCAGGTAGAACCTCCACAGCTAGAACCTCCACAGCAAGAACCACCTCAGGTAGAACCTCCACAGCAAGAACCACCTCAGGTAGAACCTCCACAGCAAGAACCACATGTAGGTAGAACCATATGCAGGTAGAACCACCTCAGGTAGAACCATCTCTGATAGAACCTCAGCAGGTAGAACTACTGCTGGTAGAACCATATGCAGGTAGAGGAGTCCTGACTCAAGAAACTAGACCAGGATCTGGACTCATGTGTGGTTCTGTCCCAGACTTCAGGACTTGTTCCAGCAGGAAAAGGGCAGGAAGCGTCTGTCGGTTCCTCCGAGTCCGGGCCGACACAGACCGGCTACCAACACCACCGAGGACAGCAAGGTCAGTGATCTGGTCTCTCTGGTTGTGGTTCTGGTTCTGCTCCAGCTCAGACCATCAGCCAGGTGGAATCGAACCTGATCCAGATCAGTATCATCCAATGTGTTCCAGTACTTCAGACTGATGAGAGTCTGGACTCTTTGTCTTAACAGAACCTGGACTCTTCTCCTCGGAACCCCTCACCCGTGGTCCTCAACGGGGACAAAGGTACTGGAGCAGAGGACAGTGGTGGATCAGTGTGTCCTGTATATTTGTAGACCTGGACCCTCACCTCATCCTGTCCCTCCCTCAGAGGACCGGCCCCTCAGCACGCTGCCCTCCACCTCCTCCTCCACCCTGCTGCCGTCACCAGGAGACCCTGGAGGAGACCCGACCACGCCCGGACCCCCCTTCACTGAGCAGGACTCGGTCAGCATCCCTGAAGGTCAGTCCCACTTCCTGTTACCACTGCAAGATCACTTCCTGTCTGTGATTAGCTCACTTCCTGTGTCTCTGATGACCTCACTTCCTGTCCCCCAGACGTCTTTGACGGCCATCTGCTGGGCTCCACCGACAGTCAGGTGAAGGAGAAGTCCACCATGAAGGCCATCCTGGCCAACTTCCTCCCTGGAAACAGCTACAGCCCCATTCCACTGCCTTTGTAAGTCGCAGCAAGAGAACAGCTGCAGAGCAGCAAGAGAGCAGCAGGAAAGCAGCTGCAGAGCAGCTGTAATAAACTTTGATTCCACAGCGCAGTGTGTGCTGGTATGGTACAATACGGTATGGTACAATACGGTATGGTACGGTACGGTACAGTACGGTATGGTACGGTATGGTACAGTACGGTTTGGTACGGTACAGTACGGTATGGTACAGTACGGTTTGGTACGGTACGGTATGGTACAGTACGGTATGGTACGGTATGGTACAGTACGGTATGGTACGGTACAGTACGGTATGGTACAGTACGGTATGGTACGGTACGGTACAGTACGGTATGGTACAGTACGGTTTGGTACAGTACGGTATGGTATGGTACAGTACGGTATGGTACAGTACGGTATGGTACGGTACGGTACAGTACGGTTTGGTACAGTACGGTATGGTACAGTACGGTATGGTACGGTATGGTATGGTATGGTATGGTGAGTTTCTTGGAAAGTCTCATGCAAAGAAAACTGCAGTAGAGATGATTTACCACCGGTTCCATGTAAAATATATAAATAATAGATTTTATATTGCTGATTTTGTTATCATACATACGTTATGGCTGTAAATACTCTGGAGCTCCACCCACCTCCTCCTCCTGACCTGCGGAGCTGCAGCTCAGGAGGCGGGCCTAAGCTCGGGAGGCGGGGCTGCAGCTCAGGAGGCGGGGCCTCAGCTCAGGGGGTGGGGCCTAAGCTCAGGAGGCGGGGCCTCAGCTCAGGAGGCGTGAGCCTGTGACACAGTGAAAACGTTCTCATTGTGAACAGCAGCGTCCAACTCCTGCTGAAGGTCTGCACCTCGTCGGAACCCCAGGGGGCAGTGTAGCACTCGGAGCAGTTTGGGGTTCAGTGTCTTGCTCAAGGACACTTCGGCAGGTGGACAGGTGGTTGGGTACAGTACTTTAGGTACTAGCCACACCTTTTGTTTGTGGAAAAGCAGGAAAACCTGAACCGTACCATACTGGTGCATACTGCGAGGTGGAAACGAGGCCATAGAAGTTCCTCAATGGGTTCCTCTAGAGGTTCTTCTGGTTCCTCTAGAGGTTCTTCTGGTTCCTCTAGAGGTTCTTCTGGTTCCTCTAGAGGTTCTTCTGGTTCCTCTAGAGGTTCTTCTGGTTCCTCCAGAGGTTCTTCTGGTTCCTCTAGAGGTTCTTCTGGTTCCTCTAGAGGTTCTTCTGGTTCCTCCAGAGGTTCCCTTCATACTGTTGATGTGTTGCCAGTGATCCAGACAAACACTACCTGATGTACGAACACGAGCGAGTTCCCATTGCTGTGTGTGAGCGTGAGCCCAGCTCCATCATCGCCTTCGCTCTCAGGTGAGACTCCTCCTCCTCTTCTTCCTCCTCTTCCTCTTCCTCCTCCTCCTCCTCCAGCACCTCCCCACCTGACCTCCATGTCTCCTCAGCTGTAAGGAGTATAAGACGGCGCTGGACGATCTGTGTCAGGTGACGAGTTCTGGAGGAGACGAAGCTCCGCCGGTCTTCAAGTAAAGTTCTACTGATGGTTCCACCAGGCTCTTTTGCTGCCCCCTGGTGGACTCATGATGTTTGTGTTTGCTCCTCTGCAGTTCTGACAGTCGGCTGAAGAGCAGCCCGGCCCGACCCGGCGAGGCGGCGGCGCCGGGGCGCAGCGAGGCGGAACCCAGTGAGTGTCCAGGTCTGAAGGTCAGAGTGTGTGTCCAGCAGTCTCACCGTGTCTCCGTGTCTGTAGACGCTGAGTCAGCAGACAGGCAGAGGAAGCAGACCCTGAACCCGCACGTGGAGCTGCGTGAGTCGTCCGGTTCTCCAGAACCTTCTGTTTCTGATGTTCCTGTCCTGCAGTGTTACCATCTCCTCGTCCCGCAGAGTTCTCCGACGCCAACGCCAAGTTCTACTGCCGGGTCTACTATGCCGAGGAGTTCCAGCGCATGCGGGACGAGGTGATGGAGAGCAGCCAGGACGACTTTGTCCGCTCGCTGTCGCACTGCGTCAACTGGCAGGCCCGCGGCGGGAAGTCCGGCGCCGTCTTCTATGCTACCGAAGGTCTGGGTCACCACAAACCAGGACCAGGACCAGACCCGCTCTGAACCAGGACCTGGTCTAACCTGCTTCCTGTCCTCCTGCAGACGACCGGTTCATCCTGAAGCAGATGCCCCGGCTGGAGGTCCAGTCCTTCCTGGACTTTGCTCCTCATTATTTCACCTACATCACCGGAGCTGTGCAGCAGAAGGTACGTGGACCCCCCAGACCCTGAACCCCCCCAGAGGTGACGGGGGGGACAACACAGTGAAGAGTCCAGCAGCAGGTCTCCACTAATCGCCATGTTTGATCGTCAGCGTCCGACGGCGCTGGCCAAGATTCTGGGCGTTTACCGAATCGGCTACAAGAACTCTCAGAACAACACGGAGAAGAAGCTGGACCTGCTGGTGATGGAGAACCTCTTCTATGGGCGGAAAATGGCTCAGGTGTTCGACCTGAAGGGTTCCCTGAGGAACCGCAACGTGAAGACGGACTCGGGGAAGGAGAGCTGCGAGGTGGTGCTGCTGGACGAGAACCTGCTGAAGCTGATCCACGACAACCCGCTCTACATCCGGTCCCACTGCAAGGCCATCTTGAGGGCCGCCATCCACAGCGACGCCTACTTCCTGTCCAGCCACCTCATCATAGACTACTCCCTGCTGGTCGGCCGCGACGACGCCACCGACCAGCTGGTGGTCGGCATCATCGGTACGGCCGGGGAAGGGGTGGGGGGGAGTCTGGGTCTGGGTCTGGGTCTGGGTCTGGGTCTGACGGTCCTCTCTCTCTCTGTAGACTACATCAGGACCTTCACCTGGGACAAGAAGCTGGAGATGGTAGTGAAGTCCACCGGAATCCTCGGAGGTCAAGGTGAGGATTTTAGCTCCATATCAAGTGTTTAGACGTACCAGGTACCTGGTGGTCCTGGTACCTGGTGGTCCTGGTACCTGGCTGAGCTCAGATCTAGACTGACTTCCTGTGTGTTTGCAGGTAAGATGCCCACCGTGGTTTCTCCGGAGTTGTACCGCGCTCGTTTCTGCGAGGCCATGGACAAATACTTCCTGATGGTTCCGGATCACTGGACTGGACTCGGGACCAACTGTTGACACGAGGACCCGGACCAGTTCCTGCCGAGTCATTCCCACAGAATTCTCCTCCTGTGCTTTCACTTTGGTGTAACTTCCTGTTTGTACATGTACAAAGATAGTGGATCTATTAAAGCTTGTTGACCACTTCCTGTGTGCGTGTTGACCACTTCCTGTGTGCGTGTTGACCACTTCCTGTGTGCGTGTTGACCACTTCCTGTGTGTGTGTGTTGACCACTTCCTGTGTGTGTGCGTGTGTTGACCACTTCCTCTGTGTGTGTGTGTGTTGACCACTTCCTGTGTGCGTGTTGACCACTTCCTGTGTGTGTGCGTGTGTTGACCACTTCCTGTGTGTGTGTTGACCACTTCCTGTGTGCGTGTTGACCACTTCCTGTGTGTCACTGAACAGAGAGGCGGAGGCAACATGAATATATCAGGTCTTTTATTAACAGACATCATGAAAATGTCGACAGTAACAAATTTTTTTTTAGTTCATAAAAAACAAAAAGTGGGTTGGACTGAGGAAGGCTCCTCCCACAAAATAACTTAATGAGGGGGAGGGGCCAAGGACGCAGGGGCGGGGCCGAGGTGGTATGTCACGAAGAAAGAACCGAGTTAGCCAAGAGGAACCGACTGCGAGAACACGTACGAAGCTAAAGATTAAAGGTTTTCCTTGTTCACTACCACACCATTTAATTAGCATGTTAACGTTAGCGGGCTAATATGGTGAACCTGTCGCGGGCGACGCCTCCGACACCAACATGAGCAAAAGAACAGAAGCCAACACGAGGCAGTGAAGCACCATCGGAGCGTGACGGGGTATTTACAGGGGGAGGGGCTGTCACCATGGTTACAGCGAAAAGAAGAAACGTCCACAGGAGGCGCTAACCGATGTTCAGCTAACATCTGGAAACGTTTCACAAGGTGCAATACCACTTTACACCAGCAGATGGTGTCACTGTCTAACTGAATGCAGAGGAGAGGAATGACCAGAAACCTGGACCGGCGGCCTCGAGGCTCCGTGGTGGAATCCTTCTGTTGGGGGGGCGGAGCCTCCTGTGGACATGAGGGGGCGGAGCCTCAGGCCTCACTCTCCCCAGCCGATGAGGTGTTCTGCACCTCCTCCTCTAGGATGGGGACGATCAGGTTGTCCTTGGACATCAAGTTGTACTTCATGACGAAGCGCGTGAAGCGGTGGCACAGGAACGTCTCGTTCTGCACACACACACACACACACACACACACACACACACACACACACACACACACACACACACACACACACACACACACACACACACACACACACACACACACACACACACACAGTGTGAGGCCCCGTTTACACAACATTTCACGTGGCAACACTGCCACTGTTAAATACAGTGTTGTTTCCATGGCAACAGCAGACCCACTGACAATGTAAGTCCAGGTATCACCCAGGGTGAAGTCAACCTGTCCAGGTAGGACAGCAACACTCAACCAATGAAACAGACAACATGAGGAAATGAGAGACGATTAACAAGACAGCTCCTGTAAAGGAGGTTCTGCAGGTGGTGACCACAAACCATGACGCTGTTCTCCTGGTTCCTGGCTGAGGTTCTGCTCACTTGTGAATCTTGTTAGTGTTCTCAGTCCTCGAGGCAGCAGGAGGCGAGTCTAACAACCAACACAAGTTGCTCAGGTTGAGCTAACCCTCAGGAGAACGTCCCTCAGGAGAACGTCCTTCAGGAGAACTTCCCTCAGGAGAACGTCCCTCAGGAGAAAGTCCCTCAGGAGGCCGTCCCTCAGGAGAACGTCCCTCAGGAGAACTTCCCTCAGGAGAACGTCCCTCAGGAGAACGTCCTTCAGGAGAACGTCCTTCAGGAGAAAGTCCCTCAGGAGAACGTCCTTCAGGAGAACGTCCTTCAGGAGAAAGTCCCTCAGGAGAACGTCCCTCAGGAGAACGTCCTTCAGGAGAAAGTCCCTCAGGAGAACGTCACCACCTCATCAGAAGCATGTCCAGGTGCTGTAGGGAGGTCCTCCAGGCAGGTGGAACCACACACAGTACTGAGCCTCATTCTGACTTGTCTGGAGGAGTTTTACCTGCAATGTGAATCTCCACTTTTATTTTGATAGGATTCCACATCCAGACCTCCAGGAGATAATAGTTTGATTTCCATTAATCATTTTTATGTTATTTTGTTCTCGACTATATATTGAATAAAGACTTCCAACTGACATATTTCCTTCATTGAGATCTAGAATGTTATTTTATGTTCTTCATTCTGCTGAGCGTATTAAAGTACTGATACGGAGGATAAAAGTAGAGGTCATTGGGAGTCAGAATCAAAGTTTCATGATGCAGTGGATCAGAACACCGGTTTTGTGGTTCCCCGGTACTGGTTGTGGTGAGCGTGAGTGTTCCTCCCACCTCGTACTTGTCAAAGATCTGGCGGTGGTGGAAGTAGGCGTGAGAGAATATCCTGTAGATCCGGCGACAGACGGAGCCCAGCTTGGCCACCGACGACTCTTTGATGCTCACCCTGGAAGCAACAGGGGGGTCACGGCTCGGACGTAGGCCTTGTTTCCATGGCAACTGTTTGACACTAACGTATATTCTATCACCCCCCCCCCCCACCCTCCACTCACCTGCTGGGGAAGTATTTGTTACTGTTGAGGAGGCAGGCAGCTCCGTCCAGCGTGTGCCTGGTGTAGTCGATGGCAGGACACTGTGGACACACACCAGTCAGAGAGCAGTGGGGGGGTCGGACAGTGTGTGTGTGTGGGGGGGGGGGTTCTCACCTCTTTGGGCGTCTTGTGTGCAGCACATAAGAAGATCCACTGCTCTGTGGCCGTCATCTGGGTACAAGTGTCAGGATGACACTCGCTCTGAGGACGAGAGACACCGTGAGACAGAGGGACAGAGAGAGGACAGACTGGTACTGCAGTCTCCGTCACCATGACGACTCACCTGCAGTTTCACAGCTAAACCATTCAGCTCCAAACAGAACTGCCTAAAGAACACAGAACCAGCAGAACCTTCAGAACTTCCCCCAGAAGGACAGAACTTTAGATTAGATGAGATTAGAGATGTTTACCGCAGGTGCTCGTACTTCCACACTCCCTCGTCTTGACCTTCTGGAGGCTCCAGAATCTTATCGATGTTGGAACAATCTGAACGGATGTTCTGCTGGATGTACTGGGGGGGGGAGAGAGGGGGGAGAGAGGGGGGGGTTATGGACGTGTTCTCAGTCTTTGGTCTTGAAGATTCTCCAGTCTCACCTGCTGTACAGCCAGTGTGCTGTCCATCTCCTCGAACGACTCATCCGGCCAGTTATAGAAGTCCTGCAACACAACACAGGTCAGTCTGTACGAGTCAGTCTGTACTAGTCAGTCTGTACCCGTCGGTCTATACGAGTCAGTCTGTACTAGTTGGTCTATACGAGTCAGACTGTACTAGTTGGTCTATACGGGTCAGTCTGTACTAGTTGGTCTATACGGGTCAGTCTGTACGAGTTGGTCTATACGGGTCAGTCTGTACTAGTTGGTCTATACGGGTCAGTCTGTACGAGTTGGTCTATATGGGTCAGTCTGTACTAGTTGGTCTATACGAGTCAGTCTGTACTAGTTGGTCTATACGGGTCAGTCTGTACTAGTTGGTCTATACGAGTCAGACTGTACTAGTTGGTCTATACGGGTCAGTCTGTACTAGTTGGTCTATACGGGTCAGTCTGTACTAGTTGGTCTATACGAGTCAGTCTGTACTAGTTGGTCTATACGGGTCAGTCTGTACTAGTTGGTCTATACGAGTCAGACTGTACTAGTTGGTCTATACGGGTCAGTCTGTACTAGTTGGTCTATACGGGTCAGTCTGTACTAGTTGGTCTATACGGGTCAGTCTGTACTAGTTGGTCTATACGAGTCAGACTGTACTAGTTGGTCTATACGGGTCAGTCTGTACTAGTTGGTCTATACGAGTCAGACTGTACTAGTTGGTCTATACGGGTCAGTCTGTACTAGTTGGTCTATACGGGTCAGACTGTACTAGTTGGTCTATACGAGTCAGTCTGTACTAGTTGGTCTATACGGGTCAGACTGTACTAGTTGGTCTATACGAGTCAGTCTGTACCCGTCGGTCTATACGGGTCAGACTGTACGGGTAGATTAACCATAACCCAGCATGTAGACAGACCCAGGCTGAATCACAGACGATCCTCCAGGAAATAGACGGAGGCCCCGCTAGCAGAAGCTAACTGTTAGCAGTTTCGACCCTTCCTGTTTACAACCTGCGGACGATTTTTCCGTGACAAACTCAAGGTAAAACACCGCTGACTAACGGGGCGGGCAGCACACAGAGCCGGGTTCCGTTTGCGGTACGGTCGGAGGCCTCCCACGGGATGAAATCTCACCTTAGCCTTGGTTCCAGGCCGATTCCTCCTGAGAACTGCAGTACCCTCCGCCATGACCATCTCGACAGAATGCCCGGATGTTCGTCAGCTGCGATGACGTAGGAAGCCCGAACAGAGACGAAGCGGAGCCGACAGGAGCCGAATAGCGACAAGGCGGAGCCGACAGGAGCCGAATAGAGACGAAGCGGAGCCGACAGGAGCCGAACAGAGACGAAACGGAGCCGAACCGGAGCCGAACAGAGACGAAGCTGTTCTTGTAGTCTTGCACTACTGGAATTCAAAATGTGCAAACTATAAATGCACCTTGAAATCTGTTTCAAAGATTTTTCTATTTAAATTTAGATGAGTGACAGCTTACCTATACTTTATTAGAAAACCCTTTATTCACCCGAGTCATGTCTTTCTTTATAACATTTATCCAATACTAGAAGACCAGCAGACTCGTTGACGTCCAGCAGAGTGAGACATATTGAAGGACTCAGCCATCTCTGGTTCCTCCTGTATAGAGCATCTCTCAGTCCAGTTTCTTGTCCTCCAGGTCCTCGAGTCTCCAGCTGGTTTTCATAGTAAAAATCATCCGTTTTTAAAGTCTGGACTGAAGTACTCGAGTACATCTACAATTACATTCCTTTAATCAGTGACTAGTAAAATGGGAGATGGTCAGAGTGGTTTTACTTTGGATCTGATGGAACTTGAAGAACAGAGTCTGAAGCTTCAGAGAGAAACCGATTGATCAATGCTTTTATTCTTTAACAAAACGTGATTGGAATTATTTACAATGAGAAACATAGAAAAGAAAAAACAGACGACAAGAAAACGATGTTCATCCTGAAGAATCAGTCCACATATTTCCCCAAAATGTCTCCGTCACGGAACAGGAAGTAGTCCTGCAGGAAGACAGGAAGTTGTTAGAGAGACACAGAGGCAGGGAGAGAGAGAGAGAGACAGAGAGACTATTGACCTTGTCCTCCAGGACGACCTTGGTTCCTCCATATTCGGGCAGCAGCACTTTCTCCCCGACCTTCACGCTGACCGGCTGCGTGTTTCCTTTCTGGAAGAGACAGACACTCTGCTAATGCTAATGCTAATGCGCGCGTTACCTTCCTGTGAGCACAGACTGGACACGCTGCTGCTAGTGCTAATGCTACCGCTCACCTGGTTGACGGCTCCGGGTCCGACCGCCACCACGGTGGCGTGCAGCACTTTGCCCTGGGCCTTCTCCGGCAGCATGATGCCGCCTTTAGTGACCGTCTCCGCCGTCAGACGCTCCACCAGGACCCGGTCGAACAGGGGCAAGAACTTCCTGAAGGCCTACGTTGCCACGGAGACAGAGACACGCCATCCTCCGTCAGGTTAACGTGTTCAAGTACTTCCATTGCAACATTTAATGTTCTCAGCAGGTCTTTTTACTCAATTTCCACACTTTGTTTATAAGATTGCTTTTGTTTAGTGGTCCTGTGAACTTTGACCCCCTGGCCCCGGCCAGAGGAGGGGCGGGGTGGGGTGGGGGCGGGTCTCCCAATGGGAAGGGTGTAGGGTGGGGGACATTGTGGTGTTCGACAGAGCAGCTGGAATCTAAAACAAGCGCACCTCTCCTCTCACGTCCACTGACTGGTAGAGTCGCTGTGTTCAGTTCACCTGGTAACCGGCCCACAGGAAGTCCAAGTCATTAGGTGATGACGGTTACCAGGTGATCACTAACATCATTAATGTTGTAACACAAAACTTTATGTGGAGGAAGTATTTTGCCGCTCGAAGGGGAAACAGGTCCAACATGTGAAGGTGTGTAAATAGTGACTGCTCCCCAGAAAGGCCCGGTTCTGGTTCCTCCAGCAGAGACACTCATCAGTGGCTTCACCTCAACACTTCTGCAGATCCTCAGGACAGACCGGACCACAGGAAGGCCTTCTGACTGACCAGCTGACCATGTCAGCCAGCGGCTTCAGCACCACGACTTGGCCTCAAGACCAGAGGAAGAAAATCTGCCTCTTCAATGTTGAGGAATAAAGTTGCTTTTGAAATGAGAGATTATTGTACAAGTTCCTCTACAAGCCTCCATCGGGGTGTGAATGTGTGTGAATGGGTGAATGTGATGAACAATGTAAAGTGCTTTGGGGAACTAGAAGTGAAATCCACTAACTAAGTTTATTCAACCTGAAATATTGTCCACATGTTAAAGGGACGCAGGAATTGGGAGCCCCCACAACCCGTACTGCCCCACAACCCTACTGCCCCCACAACCCCTACTGCCCCCACAACCCCTACTGCCCCAGCTGCCCCCACAACCCCTACTGCCCCCACAACCCCTACTGCCCCAGCTGCCCCCACAACCCCTACTGCCCCACAACCCGTACTGCCCCACAACCCGTACTGCCCCACAACCCCTACTGCCCCACAACCCCTACTGCCCCACAACCCCTACTGCCCCCAAAACCCCTACTGCCCCATCTGCGACCCGCTCACATGTTCACTATGAATGAATAACCACTTTGCAGCACCACAGTTCTGCGCTGTAAGGTTCGGTACCGTCGGCTGCTCAGTCCGTGACCTTGTCGGTGGACGTCAGTTAGCTCGCGACGCGCTAAAAGCTAACGAGCTTTAAAAGCAAACCTGCGCAAAATCACCTACTCTCGACGGTTGAAATGTGAAAACAGTGCGCAGACTGTGTTCGATGCGGATTTAAAGTGCGGTTCTTACCATGTTGCGGTGCTGTGCGGAGTCTACGTGCCGGCGCGAGTCTGACACTGAGTGGGGGAGCGGGCTCCACGTGAAGAAGCCTCTAGAACGCGCATGCGCACTTAGGGCAACAGCGAGTTCTAGAAGTGTAAAAAATAAACAGAAAACACTATTAAACGTAAACAAAGGTTGATACAAGAGGAAAGGACCAAAATAAAACGTTTAAAAATTTATCTTTAGCCTTTTGACTTGTATAACTGTCGAAACGTTGCACAATGTGACCTTTGACCTTTGTTTTTTCCGCCAATGGCGCAACAGAAACTTCTGGAATTCTACGCCCCGGAACGTGCATGACAAAAAGACTTTCGTCAAACTGGTCGTTTCCCACCGGTTCGAGAGGAATTCCGCTCCGTGCAGTGGTTCCGTGTCAGAACCGGATCGCGCCGTGCGGTGGTGACGCTGTGCGGCGCTTCGTTAACGCTGTTTGCGGTGCGGGAGCATGCTGAGTGCTCGGTGCGGGGCCGCCTGGCGGGTGACCCGGATGTAAAGGAGCACGTGTCCTCCCGCAGAGCTCCGCACGGTCAAATCCCTCAGCACGGCTCCAGACAGACGTCCTCCCGCACGGGTTACATCAGAGAGCCGCAGCCTTCTGCCCGAGTCCCGCACAGGTGAGCCCCGCACACACTCACCGCACTGCCGACTGTTAACGCCGCTGAGGTTCTGAAACTAGACGGACGGTGTGTGTGTGTGTGTGTGTGTGTGTGTGTGTGTGTGTGTGTGTGTGTGTGTGTGTGTGTGTGTGTGTGTGTGTGTGTGTGTGTGTGTGTGTGTGTGTGTGTGTATATATAACGTGGTGTGTGTGTGTAATTGTGAACACGTGTGTTCCTCTCAGACCTCCATGATCCAGTTCCTGGTCTCTCACTAGAACTTCGGACCACGTGGGTCTCCGGTTTGACCTTGTGACTTGTGACCAGAGGAGGATCACGTGGGGGGAGGGGTGATTTTATTTATTTATTTGGGGGGGGGGGGGGGTTCTCTGAGGATTAGGGGGTTGTCAGACGTTTGTTGGGTGGGGGTTCGGAGTTGGAGGGCAGGTGGGTTAAGGTTCGAGATGTGAGCACCTGGAACTCACCTGGTGACATGAATCAGCCAAAACTGAGAGTACTCTATTACATAAGTTACATTACTTTATAACAGTCACAGGAGGTAAAAGACAAGCAGCAGAACGTTTGCAGTAGAACCGGGGAACCGTTGTGATCCAGAGGTTTCTCAAAACATCGATGCTGCAGGAGTTGTGTGTGTGTGTGTGTGTGTGTGTGTGTGTGTGTGTGTGTGTGTGTGTGTGTGTGTGTGTGTGTGTGTGTGTGTGTGTGTGTGTGTGTGTGTGTGTGTGTGTGTGTGTGTGTGTGTGTGTGTGTGTGTGTGTGTGTGTGTGTGTGAGAGAATCAAACGTTCAGTCGGACCTGATGCTGGTTGGAGTTTCCAGATTGTTCCTTCAGTCAGTGGAGTTGATGTTACCAGCTGTGACCAGCGGGGGCGCTGTGGTCAGCACTCCGTCCTGCCTCATTAGTTTCATCTCTCTGTTTCCCTGCAGACATGTTTCGTTTAGCCGCCGCCATGAAGCAGATGAGGCCCGTGAGCCGGGCGCTCGCCCCTCATCTCACACGCGCCTACGCCAAGGATGTGAAGTTCGGCGCTGACGCCCGCGCCCTCATGCTGCAGGGCGTGGACCTGCTGGCCGACGCCGTGGCCGTCACCATGGGCCCCAAGGTGAGTTTGCGTCCAGGTGAAACTCTGCGCTGACGGTTGGAATGGTCTAAGAGTGCCGCCGCCGGGTTTCAGGGTCGGACTGTCATCATCGAGCAGAGCTGGGGCAGCCCGAAGGTCACCAAGGACGGTGTGACGGTGGCCAAGAGCATCGACCTGAAGGACAGGTACAAGAACATCGGCGCCAAGCTGGTACAGGACGTGGCCAACAACACCAACGAGGAGGCCGGCGACGGCACCACCACCGCCACCGTGCTGGCCCGCGCCATCGCCAAGGACGGCTTCGACAACATCAGCAAGGGCGCCAACCCTGTGGAGATCCGCCGCGGTGTCATGATGGCGGTGGAGACCATCATCAACCAGCTGAAGAGCCAGTCGAAGCCAGTCACCACCCCTGAGGAGATCGCTCAGGTAGGGACTCTGCCGCCCCCCGCAGGACGGGTTGGGAGATGCAACTCTAACCCTGTCGATGTTTCTCAGGTCGCCACGATCTCGGCCAACGGAGACGTGGAGATCGGAACCATCATCTCCAACGCCATGAAGAAGGTCGGCCGTAAGGGCGTCATCACGGTGAAGGTGAGCTTGAGCGACGGAGGAATTCTCTTCTCTCTCCGGCGAATCGTGTCAAACTCACTGGCTTCTGTGTGAAATCTGTCAGGACGGAAAAACTCTGCACGACGAGCTGGAGATCATTGAGGGCATGAAGTTCGACCGCGGCTACATCTCGCCGTACTTCATCAACACCGCCAAAGGTGAGTCCGTCAGGCCGCCACCGCTGCTTCCTGGCGGAGAGCGCTGGTGACGCCGCTGGGTTTCCATGCTGCAGGTCAGAAGTGCGAGTTCCAGGACGCTTACCTGCTGCTGAGCGACAAGAAGATCTCCAGTGTGCAGAGCATCGTTCCTGCGCTGGAAATCGCCAACCAGCACCGCAAGCCGCTGGTGATCGTGGCGGAGGACGTGGATGGAGAAGCTCTGAGCACGCTGGTCCTCAACCGGTGAGTTCGTCCTCCACGACCGGACCGTAACGGCGTGCGAGCTGGGCGCTCACCGTCTTCCCGTGTCTCTCAGGCTGAAGGTGGGACTGCAGGTCGTCGCTGTAAAGGCGCCCGGGTTCGGTGACAACAGGAAGAACCAGCTGAAGGACATGGCCGTGGCCACCGGGGGCACTGTAGGTCTCGTCTCGGCAGCCGTCCCTGTGCCTGCGGGTCCTGCGGGTTAACGACGTCCCGCTCTGTGTCTGCAGGTGTTTGGGGACGAGGCTCTGGGTCTAGCGCTGGAGGACGTCCAGGCTCACGACTTCGGGAAGGTGGGGGAGGTTCAGGTCACCAAGGACGACACGCTGCTGCTGCGCGGCGGCGGCGCCGCGGCCGACGTGGAGCGGCGAGCGGCCGAGATCGTGGAGCAGCTGGAGAATACCACCAGCGACTATGAGAAGGAGAAGCTCAACGAGCGGCTCGCCAAGCTGTCGGACGGCGTCGCCGTGCTCAAGGTGAGCGGGGGGCGGTCGGTTCGATCGGGCGTCGTCTGATCGTGAGTCTGGCTCCACCTTGTGTGTGACGTCATGTCGTTGGTTTTCAGGTGGGCGGGACGAGCGACGTGGAGGTGAACGAGAAGAAGGACCGAGTGACGGACGCTCTGAACGCTACGCGGGCGGCGGTGGAGGAGGGGATCGTTCCCGGGGGGGGCTGCGCTCTGCTGCGCTGCGCCCCCGCACTCGACACCATCAAACCCGCCAACGCTGACCAGAAGATTGGTGAGTGGAGCTCCACGCCGGACTGCTTGTGTTCGGCCTTCAGAGTTCTGACCCGTCGGGTTCTCGTGGCGTTCTCTGCTCCTCAGGCGTGGACATCATCAGACGGGCGCTGCGTGTTCCCGCCATGACCATCGCCAAGAACGCGGGCGTGGAGGGCTCCCTGGTGGTGGAGAAGATCCTGCAGGGGGGGGCGGAACTCGGCTACGACGCCATGCAGGGGGAATACGTCAACATGGTGGAGAAGGGCATCATCGACCCCACCAAGGTAGGAGCCGTCGGCCAATCGGATCACACCGTCATTGATCACGCCACCTGGTGTGGACAGCGTCTGACAGCGTCTCCTGTTCTCTGCAGGTCGTGAGGACGGCGCTGCTGGACGCTGCCGGCGTGGCGTCCCTGCTGTCCACCGCCGAGGCCGTCGTCACGGAGATCCCCAAGGAGGAGAAGGAGATGCCCGGAGGGATGGGCGGGATGGGGGGGATGGGGGGAATGGGAGGGGGCATGGGCTTTTAAAAGCCCCGCCCACCCTCCAGACTCTGAACAGACTGAGACGGACGAATCGGACCGGAGAGACGAGGCTCCGCCCACCCGACTGTCCACGTCGGAGCTGCAAACGGACGCACAGACAGGGGCCGATGAGAGCCCAGAGAGTCAACATCGTCATGGAAACTCCACACGCCGCTCACCAAACCCCCCCCACCCCCCCCTTGAAATCAAGCTAGCGTCATGCTAACGTCCTCACATTAGCATGACGCTAGCTTGAGCAGAACTGAATGTAACCAGTTAGTTTGTGTTTTATAATCTAAAGCATTTGTCTAGATTGTTTCCTTCTTTGTTTTCCAACTTTAACAACCATGAAGATCTACTAGCTGTTTGTCCCCCACCCCCCACCCCCCATCCCCCCTGCCAGTGTTTGTGGTTACGATGTTTTTGGTCCCATCTGTCTTCGGATGTTTTGAGTTCAGCAAATTTCAGGTGAACTTGAGCCGAGGCTTTTCCAGACGTGCTAACGCGAGCCGCGGCTAGCCGAGGGGGCGGGGCTTCAGAGTATCTGTGGTAGTTTCTTGGTTAATCTTTTTGTTTTTTATATCCATGTTTTGATCAGTGAATTAAAGTGGTTTTGTTTGATATGTCAGATTGTATGTGGAGCGGCCAGCAGGGGGCACCTGCTGCTCCTCGGTGATTATTTCTTTTTCTAATTTAATAAATTCAGTTTCTCTGACCGATTCCTCACTTCTTACTGGAACACGTTCACCTCATACAGCCTCGTTTCCACGGAAACTAGCGTGTTGGGCGACCCGGTGTTCCTTGGAAGATTTGAAGCAAAACATCTAGAGGCGCTGACCCAGTGGGGGGACACCCAGTGGGGGACACCCCAGTGGGGGACACCCAGTGAAACGTCCACAGCCAGACTGCGACGCAGGACGGGAGGAGGAGCAACCTGTCGTCTACAGTGTGGGGGTGTGAATGAAAACAGGACCAAACAGGACTTGAAGTGACTTTATAGAAATCTGAGCTCGGCGTGTTGAACTGCATCAGGAACTCAAGCTCCTCCCACTCTGCCTGTTTCCATGACAACGTCAACGCCGTCAAACAGTCGTCACATCCATCGTACAAACATTTTAAAGAACAAAGTGAAAAAAGCAAACATGGCAGTTTTTGATTTTCTCTTCCTTTCCTCTTGGGGTCAGGCCACGCCCCCTGAGGTCAGGCCACGCCCCCTGAGGTCAGGCCTCAACATTTACAAAAACACTTTAGACCTTGACACACTTATTTTACGTCGGCTCGTTAAAAACCCCATTCTGCTCTTTATGTTATTAATATTCTGGTTTAGTACCGACTGTACCAGGGTGGCGGGTCAATGACCCAGAACAAAAAGCAGCAAGGCACTGGACACACTGCGGACACGGCCCTGACTGGGGGGGCAGCTCCTTGTTTTAACGGTGGAATGATAACAGCAGGTTATGACCCCCCCACAGAGCCACACTGTCCACTGCTAGCATAGCATACAGCTAACAACTGCCGACGGTTCAGCCTGAACCGTTATTATTATTATTATCGATCTAATTATAGTTAAAATTATTATTATTATAATGGCCTGTGTTCAGGTGATGTGTGTTCAGTTGGCGTGTGTTCAGGTGACCTGTGTTCAGGTGGCGTGTGTTCAGGTGACCTGTGTTCAGGTGATGTGTGTTCAGTTGGCCTGTGTTCAGGTGGCCTGTGTTCAGGTGATGTGTGTTCAGGTGATATGTGTTCAGGTGGCGTGTGTTCAGGTGGCCTGTGTTCAGGTGACGTGTGTTCAGGTGGCCTGTGTTCAGGTGATGTGTGTTCAGTTGGCGTGTGTTCAGGTGATATGTGTTCAGGTGACCTGTGTTCAGGTGACGTGTGTTCAGGTGACGTGTGTTCAGGTGATGTGTGTTCAGTTGGCCTGTGTTCAGGTGGCCTGTGTTCAGGTGATGTGTGTTCAGTTGGCGTGTGTTCAGGTGATATGTGTTCAGGTGACGTGTGTTCAGGTGGCCTGTGTTCAGGTGATGTGTGTTCAGGTGATATGTGTTCAGGTGATGTGTGTTCAGGTGATATGTGTTCAGGTGACCTGTGTTCAGGTGGCCTGTGTTCAGGTGGCGTGTGTTCAGGCGACGTGTGTTCAGGTGGCCTGTGTTCAGGTAATGTGTGTTCAGGTAATGTGTGTTCAGGTGACCTGTGTTCAGGCGACGTGTGTTCAGGTGGCCTGTGTTCAGGTGACGTGTGTTCAGGTGACGTGTGTTCAGGTGGCCTGTGTTCAGGTAATGTGTGTTCAGGTAATGTGTGTTCAGGTGACCTGTGTTCAGGCGACGTGTGTTCAGGTGGCCTGTGTTCAGGTGATGTGTGTTCAGGTGACGTGTGTTCAGGTAAAAAATAGCAAATGTTGAAATTCAACTTGTTCAGGTTTGGTGAACGAGACTTTCTCATGACATAATGTCATTTATAAAAAAATATGAAGTGTGCTCCGCCTGCAGTACTGCTGTGGCCCCGCCCCCTCACCGGTTTCCATGGTTTCAGGGTGGAGGCGCTGCTGGAGACAGACTCAGTACCTGTACAGGTGAGTCTCCAGGTCTGGTTCAGGCGCTACAGCAGGAAGTGACGCATTTGGTTCAACAAGAAGAAAAGTTCAAAATGGCTTCTGGAGTCAGTGGAGGACCGAGGTCGCTTTGGATGGAAGCACCTGGGGTGGGGGGGGCGGGGGCGGGGGCAAACCCCCCCATCAGGAACAGACTGCAGGAAACACGAACAGCTGTGAAAGAGCTTGGAGGTAGTAGGACAGAGACTTGGAGTGGACAGGCCCGTCCATCTCAGTGGACTGCTGCTTTAGCAGGAAGTCTGAGGAGGAACCGCAGGAGCTGTAAGGGACCAGAGAGACATCATGGGAACCAGAATGATGCTGCTGAGCTACAGAGGGTTAGTACTGGTATCGGTACTCGGTATCGGCCAGTAGCTAAAGGTTAGTACTGGTATCGGTACTCGGTATCGGCCAGTTGCTAAAGGTTAGTACTGGTATCGGTACTCGGTATCGGCCAGTTGCTAAAGGTTAGTACTGGTATCGGCCAGTAGCTAAAGGTTAGTACTGGTATCGGTACTCGGTATCGGCCAGTTGCTAAAGGTTAGTACTGGTATCGGCCAGTAGCTAAAGGTTAGTACTGGTATCGGTACTCGGTATCGGCCAGTTGCTAGAGGTTAGTACTGGTATCGGCCAGTAGCTAAAGGTTAGTACTGGTATCGGCCAGTAGCTAAAGGTTAGTACTGGTATCGGCCAGTAGCTAAAGGTTAGTACTGGTATCGGCCAGTAGCTAAAGGTTAGTACTGGTATCGGTACTCGGTATCGGCCAGTTGCTAGAGGTTAGTACTGGTATCGGTACTCGGTATCGGCCAGTTGCTAAAGCTTAGAACTAGTACCGGTACTCGGCATCGGTACACTCCCACAGGTTGGTCCTACCGTTGCAGTCCTCGGTCCGGACTCTGGCTCCTCGGGTCATCAGCTCCTGGACCGCCTGTTTCAGTCCGCTACGAGCCGCCAGGTGGAGAGGTCTGCAGGGGACGGAGCAGGGGCGGAGCTTAACACCTTCTGGATCGTCTGTTTGTCCTCCAGCTCAGGTGCTCTACCAGAAGACCTCAGTAACCGAGTTACTCAGTTACTATGTGTCCTGGCTGACTGTGCAGTTACTTAGTTACTATGTGTCCTGGCTGACTGTGCAGTTACTTAGTTACTATGTGTCCTGGCTGACTGTGCAGTTACTTAGTTACTATGTGTCCTGGCTGACTGTGCAGTTACTTAGTTACGACGCCGAGCGGTTTGCTGACGTTCAGATACTCACGTCTGCTTCGCCGCGTTGGCAGCGTCGATGAGCGCCACGTCCAGCAGCTTCTCTAGGATCAACAGCACACACTCCTCCTGTCCCTGCACCGCACACACACACACACACATGAAAACAGGGACAGATTGGAGGTGGAGCCCCCTGGAGGACACGCACGTTACTGCAGGCCAGGTGAAGGGCGGAGTTTCCTTCTCGGTCAGTCAGAGTGAAGCTGCTGCAGCCGACCAGGACCCCTACACACACACACACACACGCACACGCACACGCACACGCACACACACACACACACACACACACACACACACACACACACACACACACACACACACACACACACACACACACACACACACACACACACACACACACACACACACACACACACACACACACACACACACACACACACACACACACACACACAGAGTCAGTGTCAGTGTTAAAAGCCCCGCACACACACGCACACAGTGTAAAAACACACACCCAGAGCACCGACTCGGCCTTTCTCCGCCGCCATCATCATGGCGGTGCGACCCGACTCATCGGCCGCGTCCACAGGTGCATTATGGGAGAGCAGCAGCTGGACACAGTCCATGTGACCAGCAAACGCCGCGGCGTGGAGCGGAGTCCTGCGGGAGACACGGGAGGGAGTCAGAATAATGACGGCCGCAGGGCGGGGGGCGGGGGGCGGGGGGCGGCGGCGGCGGTCTCACCTGCCCTTGGCGTCCTGGCAGCCAGCGATGTCAGAGCCCATCGCCTCCAGCAGCAGTGACGCACACGCCTCGTGGTCGTTCATCCTGCCGGCGTGACGACGACAGAGAGCCGTTAGTGGTGAAGGAGTGAAGGTGAAGGAGTGAAGGTGAAGGAGTGAAGGTGAAGGAGTGAACAGAGCGAGGAGGCGTGACACTCACACGGCGCAGTGCAGAGGAGTGAACGGGTTTCCATCGATGCAGCGACAACCTCTCTGCTCCAGGAGAACCTCCACACAGGAGTCATGACCTGCAACCACCAGGGGGAGCTGCTCACTCCAGGGGGTGGGTGTGTGTGTGTGTGTGTGTGTGTGTGTGTGTGTGTGTGTGTGTGTGTGTGTGTGTTCTGACCATAGTAACAGGCCCAGTGCAGCGGTGTGTAGCCGCTCTGGTCCTTCAGGGGGGGCGGGGCCGACAGTTCGGCACAGGCAATGGCGAGCAGCTCACTCAGCCAGGAGGCGTGGCCTCGTGCGGCGGCCAGGTGGATGGCAGTGCGTCCCCGCGAGTCTCCGAGCAGCACAGACGCCTCCTGCTCCAACAGACACTGGATACACTCCTCCTGAGCGCACAGCAGCTGGAACGACGCAGACATGTCAGCCGGCTCACCTGGTCAGTGGTGGGGTCAGAGGTCGGGTCGGAGCGTCAGGGTATCAGACTCACCCCGAGGTGCAGCGCCGTCAACCCCTGCTGGTCCACCAGGTTGACGTTAGCTTCTCTCTCCAGCAGCAGGGACAGAGAGTCCACATGACCTCCGGCCACCGCCAGCATGAGGGGAGTCCTGTAGGGTCAGAGGTCATGAGGTCAGGAAGGTCAGAGAACCCCAAAGAGACCAAGACTAAACCACTCACTGTCCCTGAGAGTCCACTGCGTCCAGGAGCTCTGCACCGTCCGGGTCGTCCAGCAGGAGGCGCGCACACGTGGTGTGACCGTTTAACACTGTCGGTAACACAGGGGCCGGAGCCAGGGCCAGGGTCAGAGAAAAACATCATCACATTGTCCAACCATCTGTCTTCAACCAGCAACCAAGTAAGAGATGTTGTTTTAATCCCCTGGAAGGAAGTTTCCGAGGCAAAGTGATCCGGCGGTAGCAGCTCTGGGGGCTGATGGGGGTCCAGGGTTTGTTCAGGGGGAGCAGGTGGAAGTTTTTCGGACAAATCGCACAACAAACCACTGAACCACTGAACCACCAAACAACCAACCGACCAAACAACCAACCGACCAAACGACCAAACAACCAGCCCACCAAACAACCAAACAACCAGCCCACCAAACAACCAACCGACCAAACAACCAAACAACCAGCCCACCAAACAACCAGCCCACCAACCGACCAACCGACCAAACAACCAGCCCACCAAACAACCAACCGACCAAACAACCAACCGACCAAACAACCAAACAACCAGCCCACCAAACAACCAAACAACCAGCCCACCAAACAACCAACCGACCAAACAACCAAACAACCAGCCCACCAAACAACCAGCCCACCAAACAACCAGCCCACCAAACAACCAGCCCACCAACCGACCAACCGACCAAACAACCAGCCCACCAAACAACCAACCGACCAAACAACCAAACAACCAGCCCACCAAACAACCAGCCCACCAAACAACCAGCCCACCAACCGACCAACCGACCAAACAACCAACCGACCAAACAACCAAACAACCAATCGACCAACCGACCAAACAACCAAACAACCAATCGACCAATCAAAGGACCTGACCAACAAACCCCAAAATGAGCATCAAAACGACCAGCCCCTGATGAAGGACGGCTGACGGTCCAACACTCAGTGTTGCCGGTTGCTAAGCTCACCTGCCAGGTGCACCGTGGAGCGCCCGTTCTGCTGGTCGGTGGAGCATGGCGACGCCCCCTGGCTAAGAAGCGAGTGGACGCAGTCTGCGTGTCCCTGCACGGCGGCCAGGGCCAGAGGAGTCCGGCCCAGCTCGTCCGCCTGGTCCACCTGGTCCCCCCGGTCCCCCTGCAGAAGAAGCTCCAGAGCCTGGGCGTGGCCATGGTACGCCTGCAGGGCGGAGCCCAGAACACCACGAGACAAACAGGAAACCAGGTAAACTCAGAGTAATGGAGTACTTCCCCCTCGGGGTAATGGACTGTTTCTGGGGTACTCACCGCAAGGTGCAGCGGACTCTGGACCTTCAGGGACTCCTGGTCGGCATGTTGGCCGTCGTTTCTGTCCAGCAACTGCAGGTCCAACAGTCCAGTATCACTGTGTGTGTGTGTGTGTGTGTGTGTGTGTGTGTGTGTGTGTGTGTGTGTGTGTGTGTGTGTGTGTGTGTGTGTGTGTGTGTGTGTGTGTGTGTGTGTGTGTGTGTGTGTGTGTGTATTAATGCTGGTGTGTGTGTGTGTGTGTGTGTATTAATGCTGGTGTGTCTGTGTGTGTGTGTGTGTGTGTGTGTGTCTGTGTGTATTAATGCTGGTGTGTCTGTGTGTGTGTGTGTGTGTGTGTGTGTGTGTGTGTGTGTGTGTGTGTGTGTGTGTGTGTATTAATGCTGGTGTGTCTGTGTGTGTGTGTGTGTGTGTGTGTCTGTGTGTATTAATGCTGGTGTGTCTGTGTGTGTGTGTGTGTGTGTGTGTGTGTGTGTGTGTGTGTGTGTGTGTGTGTGTGTATTAATGCTGGTGTGTGTGTGTGTGTGTGTGTGTGTGTGTGTGTGTGTGTGTGTGTGTGTGTGTGTGTGTGTGTGTATTAATGCTGGTGTGTGTGTGTGTGTGTGTGTGTGTGTGTGTGTGTGTATTAATGCTGGTGTGTCTGTGTGTGTGTGTGTGTGTGTGCGTGTGTCTGTGTGTCCTGACCAGCTGCAGACAGTGTCTGTGTCCGTACGCGGTGGCGTAGTGGACTGCACTGTATCCCTGGTGATCTTGGAGCGACGCTGTGGCTCCGCTCTGCAGCAGGAACTCTAAACATCTGCAACAGGAACCGGCTTCAGTTACTTTTAGTTACATATTACTCAAGGTGGAAAGTTTCTGAGAACCAATTTTACTAACAGAGTATCTGATTGTAGTTTGATTACTTGGTCTGTCATGCTGATCATCATTCCACTGTGTGTGTGTGTGTGTGTGTGTGTGTGTGTGTGTGTGTGTGTGTGTTGTTGTTCACACTCACAGCCCCGCCTCTTTCTCCCGCTCTGCCTGGACGCCTTCACTCTCTGGCTCCAGAGCCACACGCCGTCTGCAATACACACACCAGCATTAATACACACACACACACACACACACACACACACACACACACACACACACACACACACACACACACACACACACACACACACACACACACGGACTCAGACCTGCGGTCCAGGTCGGAGGCTGCAGCGTAGTGCAGAGCACAGCGCCCCCACTGGTCAGTGCTGTTAATGCTGCTGCCACAATCTACAAGAGTCTGAAGGCAGGAGAAGTGACGGCTGGCTGCTGCATAGTGGAGAGGAGTCCTGATGGGGGGGGGTAACAAAAACTTTATACAGTTTTACATTAAAAATCCCATTGTTAACATATTATGGGTACAAGTGGTTCCACAGTGGTTCTGCTCTGCATCATTCCAACAAGACAGAACCTTGAAGAACTGGACCCACCTGCCACAGTTGTCTGTCCGGCTGTGATCAGCTCCACTGCTCAGCAGCAACTTCACACACTCCACATTGCTACACACACACACACACACACACACACACACACACACACACACACACACACACACACACACACACACACACACACACACACACACACACACACACACACACACACACACACACACACACACACACACACACACACACACACACACACACACACACACACACACACACACACACACACACACACACACACACACACACACAATCAGTAACTGCACTGATGCTAATGCTACATCACATTGGCTAACTGATGCTAATGCTTACCCTCCAGCGGCGGCAGCATGAAGACACGTCCGACCCAGATGGTCTGGAGAGTCGATGTGGAACCCTGTGGGGGGTTATAGTCAGAATCCTGGCTGAGGAGCTGTATGTGTGGTCTTAATGTTTTGGCTGAGGGGGCGGAGCCTGTACCTGAGGTCAGCAGCTTGCGGCAGCAGTCAGCGTGAGCGTTGAGAGCAGCCAGGTGAAGAGGGAACATGCCGTGGACTCCTCTCCTGGAGAGACACACAATCCTCAACACCAACACACAGTCTGGAGCTCACCTGGAGCTCACCTAGAGCTCACCTGGAGCTCACCTGGAGCTCACCTGGAGCTCACGGTCTCACCCGGAGCTCACCTGGAGCTCACCTAGAGCTCACCTGGAGGTCTGGGTCTCACCTGGAGCTCTGGGTCTCACCCGGAGCTCACCTGGAGGTCACCTAGAGCTCACCTGGAGGTCTGGGTCTCACCCGGAGCTCACCTGGAGCTCTGGGTCTCACCCGGAGCTCACCTGGAGCTCACCTGGAGGTCTGGGTCTCACCCGGAGCTCACCCGGAGCTCACCCGGAGCTCACCTGGAGCTCACCTGGAGCTCTGGGTCTCACCTGGAGCTCACCTGGAGCTCGGGTCTCACCTGGAGCTCTGGGTCTCACCTGGAGCTCTGGGTCTCACCTGGAGCTCACCTGGAGCTCGGGTCTCACCTGGAGCTCTGGGTCTCACCTAGAGCTCACCTGGAGCTCTGGGTCTCACCTGGAGCTCACCTGGAGCTCACCTGGAGCTCACCTGGAGCTCACCTGGAGCTCACCTGGAGCTCACCTGGAGCTCACCTGGAGCTCGGGTCTCACCTGGAGCTCTGGGTCTCACCTGGAGCTCGGGTCTCACCTAGAGCTCACCTGGAGCTCACCTGGAGCTCACCTGGAGCTCACCTGGAGCTCACCTGGAGCTCGGGTCTCACCTAGAGCTCACCTGGAGCTCACCTGGAGCTCACCTGGAGCTCTGGGTCTCACCTGGAGCTCGGGTCTCACCTAGAGCTCACCTGGAGCTCACCTGGAGCTCACCTAGAGCTCACCTGGAGCTCACCTGGAGCTCTGGGTCTCACCTGGTGCAGTCGGCGCCACTGTCGATCAGGGTGTTGATGAGCAGTTCTTGGCCGTAGCGAGCGGCGATGTGCAGAGGCGTGTTCCCGTCTTTGTCCACGCTGTCGATCTCAGCGCCTGGAAAAATGACAAACTGAACCACAACTTCACCAGAACTCAACTACAACTTAACCAGAGTGTAACCAGACTGTAACTATGTTAGTAACCGGAGCTCACCATTCTGGATGAGGGTCTGAGAGCGAGTGAAGCGTCCGTGAACGGCCGTCATGTGAAGAGGACTCTTCCCGTCTCGACTCTGAGGAGGAAGCTGACAGTTAGTAACTGGTTACTGTCCTAATCCAGCAGTCCAAACATCCAACTACCAACCAACTACTAACTACAAACCAACTACCATCCAACTACTGACTACCAACCAACTACCAAGCAATCAACTATTAACCCAACTACAAAAAAACAACCAACCCAACTAATAACCAACTATCCAACTACCAACCAACTACAAAACAACTACCAACCTAACTACTAACCAGCTACTAACCAAACTACAAAACAACTACCAACCCAAGTACCAACCAACAACTAACCCAACTAGTAACCAACTACTCCCCCAACTACAAAACAACTACCAACCCAAATACTAACCCCAACTACCAACCAAACTAGTAACCAACTACAAAACAACTACCAACCAACGACTAACCCAACTACAACACAACTACCAATCCAACTACCAACCAACTACTAACCCAACTACAAAACAACTACCAACCCAAATACTAACCCCAACTACCAACCAAACTAGTAACCAACTACAAAACAACTACCAACCAGGTACCAACCCAACTACCAAACAGCTACTAACCCAACTACAAAACAACTACCAACCAACAACTAACCCAACTAGTAACCAACTACTAACCAACCAACTAACTAAAAACCAACTACTAACCCAAATACAAACAACTCCCAACCCAACTGCAAAACAACTACCAATGCAACTTCCAACCAACTACTAACCCCCCGGGTAGACCGGTACCTGCAGGTTGACCTGGGTCCCGTTGTGGACCAGGACCTCCAGGCACAGCGCCCCCTGGGTGGAGGCGGCGGCGAAGTGCAGCGGCGTGAAGCCTTTGTTGTTGGTCCGACTGACGGCGGCGCCGAAGTCGATGAGCTCGCTGACGACCGGAGCCTGACCGTTAAAACACGCCACGTGGAGCGGAGAGTTCCCGAAGGCGTTGGACGCATCGACCTGCATAGAGGATGAACACAAGGAGACATGAGGACAAGACTCGGTGACAAGGTAAATTGACTCAGTGATAGGGTGAACTGACTCATTGACAGGGTGAACTGACTCATTGACAGGGTGAACTGACTCATTGACAGGATGAACTGACTCGGTGACAGGGTGAACTGACTCGGTGAACTGACTCATTAACAGGATGAACTGACTCGGTGATAGGGTGAACTGACTCATTGACAGGATGAACTGACTCGGTGACAGGGTGAACTGACTCGGTGAACTGACTCATTGACAGGGTGAACTGACTCGGTGACAGGGTGAACTGACTCATTGACAGGGTGAACTGACTCATTGACAGGATGAACTGACTCATTGACAGGGTGAACTGACTCGGTGAACTGACTCATTGACAGGATGAACTGACTCGGTGATAGGGTGAACTGACTCATTGACAGGATGAACTGACTCAGTGACAGGGTGAACTGACTCATTGACAGGGTGAACTGACTCATTGACAGGATGAACTGACTCATTGACAGGGTGAACTGACTCGGTGAACTGACTCATTGACAGGATGAACTGACTCGGTGATAGGGTGAACTGACTCATTGACAGGATGAACTGACTCAGTGACAGGGTGAACTGACTCATTGACAGGATGAACTGACTCAGTGACAGGGTGAACTGACTCATTGACAGGATGAACTGACTCGGTGATAGGGTGAACTGACTCATTGACAGGATGAACTGACTCAGTGACAGGGTGAACTGACTCATTGACAGGATGAACTGACTCAGTGACAGGGTGAACTGACTCATTGACAGGATGAACTGACTCGGTGAACTGACTCGGTGACAGGGTGAACTGACTCATTGACAGGGTGAACTGACTCGGTGAACTGACTCGGTGACAGGGTGAACTGACTCATTGACAGGGTGAACTGACTCAGTGATAGGGTGAACTGACTCGGTGACAGGGTGAACTGACTCGGTGAACTGACTTGGTGAACTGACTCGGTGACAGGGTGAACTGACCTCCACGCCCAGGCTCACCAGGTGCCTGACAACGGCCATCTGGCCGCTGGCGGCCGCCGAGTGCAGCGCCGTGTAGCCACGCTTGTCCTTACAGCCGACCTCCGCCCCCTGACTGAGCAGCAGGCGCACCACGTCCAGGTGACCTGGGGGGGCAGCAGAGGGCCGGGGGGTGGTTACTCTGACGGAACTGTACTCTGATTACACTGCAGGAGTTTGTACTCACCCATGAAAGAAGCCCAGTGAAGAGCGCGGACGTCTTTCTTATCGAAGGCATTAACATTAGCGCCTTTAGCTAGTAGCAGGTTCACCATCTGACACACACACACACACACACACACACACACACACACACACACACACACACACACACACACACACACACACACACACACACACACACACACACACACACAGTCTTACATTGACTGTCATTGGGAGGAACGTTTGTTCCGTGTACGTCCCTGTAGTACCTCGGTGTGCCCATTGAGGGCGGCGTGGTGCAGCGCCGTGCGCCCGCCGCGGTCCGACACATTGACGCTGCTCAGCAGCGGGATGATGACCTCAGCACAGCGCAGAGAGTTCTTGGCAGCGGCAACGTGAAGCGGCGTCTGCCAGTTCTTGTCCCGCGCGTTGACGTCTGCCGAGTGTCGGATCAGAACCCGGACGGCGTCCTGGTGGGGGTGGGGTGGGGTGGGGGGGGGGGTTAAAGGTCAAGAGGAGCTCAGAACCAGGAAGGATGAAGAGGAAGTGAAGAAAGTCACCTGACTGCGAGACGCCACAGCGCGGTGCAGCGGCGTCAACCACATGCTGTCCTTCGCATTGACTCGAGCTCCTGAGGGTCATGAGGGGGGTTAGAGCAGAGGAACAGGGCCCAGGTCTGGCTCTGCTCCAGGTCTAGGGCTAGGTCCAGGTCCAGGTCTTACCAGACAGGATGAGCAGCTCCGTCACTTCGCCGTGTCCCAGGAAGGCAGCGGCGTGGAGCGGAGTCCGCTTGTCACAGTCCTGGAGACAAGACCAGACCTGGAAACTCAGAGTGTGTGTGTGTGTGTGTGTGTGTGTGTGTGTGTGTGTGTGTGTGTGTGTGTGTGTGTGTGTGTACCAGAGCATTGATGTCTTCAGACTTGTAGATGAGCATTCGGATCTCTTCAGGGTCTCCACTGAAAATCGCCTGGATGAGAGGAGGCTGCAGACAGGAAGTCAGACAGGAAGTCAGACAGGAAGTCAGACAGGATGTCAGACAGGAAGTCAGACAGGAAGTCAGACAGGAAGTCAGACAGGAAGTCAGACAGGATGTCAGACAGGATGTCAGACAGGAAGTGGAAGCTAAAACCTCTCAGTAGAACTTTAGTAGAACCTCTGAATGACCTTTGACCTTTTAACGTTGTTTCTTCTTTTCTTTCTTTGACTGAAGAAAGTTTCATTCAGGATTTTTTCACTTTATTTTAAACTTGTGATCAAACATTTTGATGTCTTCACTTCCTGTTTGTGACGCCTCGTTTCTGCAGAAACACTAAAGAGGAAGTGACCTCAGAGCCAGTGTTTCACTTCTGCCACACACACACACACACACACACACACACACACACACACACACACACACACACACACACACACACACACACACACACACACACACACACACACACACACACACACACACACACACACACACACACACACACACACGCTCGTCAAAGTTCAACTATTATGAAAGACAGAATGTTTAAAACTCAAGTGGCTGAAAATGAACCAGACGGAAGGAGACCAGGAGGAGACGGAAGGAGACCAGGAGGAGACGGAAGGAGACCAGGAGGAGACGGAAGGAGACCAGGAGGAGACGTAACGAGACCAGGAGGAGACCAGGAGGAGACGGAAGGAGACCAGGAGGAGACGGAAGGAGACCAGGAGGAGACGTAACGAGACCAGGAGGAGACCAGGAGGAGACGGAAGGAGACCAGGAGGAGACGGAAGGAGACCAGGAGGAGACGGAACGAGACCAGGAGGAGACCAGGAGGAGACGGAAGGAGACCAGGAGGAGACGGAAGGAGACCAGGAGGAGACGGAAGGAGACCAGGAGGAGACGGAAGGAGACCAGGAGGAGACGGAACGAGACCAGGAGGAGACCAGGAGGAGACGGAAGGAGACCAGGAGGAGACGGAAGGAGACCAGGAGGAGACGGAAGGAGACCAGGAGGAGACGTAACGAGACCAGGAGGAGACGGAAGGAGACCAGGAGGAGACGGAACGAGACCAGGAGGAGACGGAAGGAGACCAGGAGGAGACGGAAGGAGACCAGGAGGAGACGGAAGGAGACGGAAGGAGACCAGGAGGAGACGGAAGGAGACCAGGAGGAGACGGAACGAGACCAGGAGGAGACGGAACGAGACCAGGAGGAGACGGAACGAGACTAGGAGGAGACGGAAGGAGACCAGGAGGAGACGGAAGGAGACCAGGAGGAGACAGAAGGAGACCAGGAGGAGACGGAACGAGACCAGGAGGAGACGGAACGAGACCAGGAGGAGACGGAACGAGACCAGGAGGAGACCAGGAGGAGACGGAACGAGACCAGGAGGAGACGGAAGGAGACCAGGAGGAGACGGAACGAGACCAGGAGGAGACGGAACGAGACCAGGAGGAGACCAGGAGGAGACGGAAGGAGACCAGGAGGAGACGGAACGAGACCAGGAGGAGACCAGGAGGAGACCAGGAGGAGACCAGGAGGAGACGGAAGGAGACCAGGAGGAGACGGAAGGAGACCAGGAGGAGACGGAACGAGACCAGGAGGAGACCAGGAAGAGACCAGGAGGAGACGGAAGGAGACCAGGAGGAGACCAGGAAGAGACCAGGAGGAGACGGAACGAGACCAGGAGGAGACCAGGAAGAGACGGAAGGAGACCAGGAGGAGACCAGGAGGAGACGGAAGGAGACCAGGAGGAGACGGAACGAGACCAGGAGGAGACCAGGAGGAGACGGAAGGAGACCAGGAGGAGACGGAACGAGACCAGGAGGAGACCAGGAGGAGACGGAAGGAGACCAGGAGGAGACGGAAGGAGACCAGGAGGAGACGGAACGAGACCAGGAGGAGACCAGGAAGAGACCAGGAGGAGACGGAAGGAGACCAGGAGGAGACCAGGAAGAGACCAGGAGGAGACGGAACGAGACCAGGAGGAGACCAGGAGGAGACGGAACGAGACCAGGAGGAGACGGAAGGAGACCAGGAGGAGACCAGGAGGAGACGGAAGGATTCAAGCGAACAAAGAAACTTGTTGAAGATTCGATCGTCTGAAGAAACTTGAGTTTCGTTCTTCCTCAGATCGTTTGAGGATTTGAAAGTCAGAACTTCCTGTTTCAGCCGAGAACCCGGTTCTGAAACTTCCGGTTCCACCTGCTGGAGACCACAAAGACCTGAGGTGCAAAGAACTAAGACACATGACGCACTAGTAACTGGTACTCATGAAAAGTACTCGCTGAGTTTTATTCCAGACTGAGAGTACACATGAAATACTTAAAGTATTTCTATTTTATATCATTGTCAGACTCGTTTGTGATTCACTCCTCTTTGTGTACTTTTGTGGAAGTAAAAACTGAGAGCTGCTCATACTCTGAAATTAATCACGTTACTGAGTAATTAGTTACTCTGGATTTAAGTAAAAGTACTTCAATAGCAACAGAATAAAGCGTCTTGATATAAAGAAGAAGAAGTTTGACAGACAGACGTTCACGTGACGAGTAGAGTATCTAAAGCAGCGTTGATGTGAGTAATCAGATTACATTGGTACTTTGCGGAAGAAGCGGAACAGGAAGTTTCATCTAACGGTTTTAAAAACCGCTTTAAAACACAATCACAACTTTTTACTGCTTTTTCCTCCAGGTTCGGGCGTCATGTCTCGACTCCGTCTGGATGAGGACAATGTACCGGGGTGGCTCACAGAACCCCGGAGCCTCGGCTCGGTTCTCCCGGGAGCCTCGGCTCGGTTTCCCCCGGCTGGAGGCTAAGCTACCAGCGGTTCTGCTCCTACCTGCTCGGCCAGCTTGAGGACCGCCATCTCCGGCTGCGCTCCGGCCGGACATCCACCGACTCCTCCGGCGGGCTGGGCGGAGCGGCGGCGATGCTCCGGAGCTCCTCTAGCGGGCTGCGGACGTGCTTCCGCCGGGCGCTGTGATGAGGAAGGCCGGCCCGGGCTCCAGGGCCATCAGCCCCGCTCCTCTGACGCTCTCTGCGGGGGACGCTGCTCGGCGGAGCTCGGAGCCTCGGAGCCGGTGAAGCAGGAACGGAGCCTCCGCTGGGAACAAGCCGCTTCCACGGCCGCTGCTGCCGGCTCTGCGCTGCGGAGGTTCCGGTCGTGTCTCCGGACCATGCACCGGCCTGAAGAGTACGTCCTCCCGGTGAGCCGAGCCACGAAGCTCCGGAGAGGCAGCCAGCTGGAGCCGGCTGGAGCCACAGGACGAGATGCAGACGAACCGCTTCTTCCGCCGCATCTGAGCGCAGCGGCAAGCGCCTCTCTGCTGCCCTCCTCCGGCTGCACCGGGAAGGGCACAGCGGCCTCCGCAATAACGGCACCGGGCCGCAGCAGCAGGCGGAGACACGAAACGACTGGAAACAGACACGAAACGACTGGAAACAGACACGAAATGACTGGAAACAGATAAAGGACTAGAGACAGATAAAGGAGTAGAGACAGACTCATAACAACTGGAAAGAGACACGAAACGACTAAAAACAGACTGGAAATGACAGGAAACGACTAGAAATAGATAAACAACTAGAAAGGGGACAACAGATAAAAACTAGCCTTTGTTAACCATGTGTCATCTGTTTTATGAAATTACACCGTCCCCTTTTAAATAAACGAATAAACAGATAAATGACTAGAAACAAACAGGAAATGACTAGAAAGATACCAAACAACTGGAACCCGATTGAAAACACAAAGGCACAGAGCATTCAGGACACGAATATTCACAGGATATCAACTGTAGTTGAGTTGAGATAAACATGAGCAGCTGATGGAATCGAGATAAAACAATAAGCGACGTGTTGGCGGTGCAGAATCTGGGTCTCGTGTGTGTGTGTGTGTGTGTGTGTGTGTGTGTGTGTGTGTGTGTGTGTGTGTGTGTGTTCCTGCAGAGCAGCAGTGACGCCGGCTCTTCTGTCCAACGATCATCTGATAAAGACGAAGTTCTTCTCTGACAGCCGATGGCCATGTTGCTTCTTCCTCAGTGTGTATCCAAAGTTGTGTGTGTGTGTGTGTGTGTGTGTGTGTGTGTGTGTGTGTGTGTGTGTGTGTGTGTGTGTGTGTGTGTGTGTGTGTGTGTGTGTGTGTGTGTGTGTGTTTCAGGTTGAATAAATGAAAACATTTCAGGTTTTTTATACACAAACGTTTTATTTGGTTAAATAAATCAACATGGGACCAGAAGGTGTGGGAACAACAGAATTATCCAGAATCAAATAAAAAATACGTACAGACTCCACTCTCTCCATAACGCTAATCAAAACACGGGAGAGGGTGGGTGGAGCGGAGGGGGTGGGTGGAGCAGAGGGGGTGGGTGGAGCGGAGGGGGCGGGTTGAGCGGAGGGGGTGGGTGGAGCGGAGGGGGTGGGTGGAGCGGAGGGGGTGGGTGGAGCGGAGGGGGTGGGTGGAGCGGAGGGGGCGGGTTGAGCGGAGGGGGTGGGTTGAGCGGAGGGGGTGGGTGGAGCGGAGGGGGTGGGTGGAGCGGAGGGGGTGGGGCCGGCTACACCACGTACTCCAGCTCGTAGCGCACAAAGACGTTCTTGTCGTCGTTGTAGACCTGCGGGTAGTGGGCGATTAGAGCGTCCTGAGAACCGATGTAGATGGAGTTGTAGATCTTCCAGTACACATCTCGAACCTTCCGAGCTGGGTGGAACAGACCCTGAAGGAACAGACACAACACACCTGAAGGAACAGACCCTGAAGGAACAGACACAACACACCTGAAGGAACAGACCCTGAAGGAACAGACACAACACACCTGAAGGAACAGACCCTGAAGGAACAGACAACACACCCAAACAGACCTGAAGGAACAGACACAACACACCTGAAGAAACAGACACAACACACCTGAAGAAACAGACCCTGAAGAAACAGACACAACACACCCAAACAGACCTGAAGGAACAGACACAACACACCTGAAGAAACAGATGCAACACACCCAAACAGACCTGAAGGAACAGACACAACACGCCTGAAGAAACAGACCCAACACACCCAACACACCTGAAGAAACAGACCCTGAAGGAACAGACAAAACACACCCAAACAGACCTGAAGGAACAGACCCTGAAGAAACAGACCCTGAAGAAACAGACCTAGCAGGTTGCCATGGTTACCAGCGGTGGTGCTCTCACCTGGAGGCAGTACTGCAGCATGCGGCAGGGCCCGATGGCGACCCGCAGCCCCTCCAGGGCGCCCATGACGGCCTGGATGACGTGCGGCGACGTCTCAAACACGTTGGGCCAGACGTAGTTCAGCAGGTGGTTGAGCGAGTCCTCACAGCCGAAGCCGTAGACGCCCAGGGACATGTGCTGCACCACGGCGCTGGCGGTCTGTCGGTGGACCAGGTCTCTGCCGGGGGGGAACGGGGAACGGGGGACGGGGGGACGGACGGTTACTTGTAGCCGCGGTCGCCTACCGGCGGTAATCTGGAGACTTCCTGCTCACCTGTCCATCAGTGCGTCCTCCAGCAGTGGCGTGACGGCGTAGATGTAGTCTTTACCCATCTCGCCGATGTACTCGAACAGGAAGGAGAGCGACTTCAGCACGCCGTTCTGCACGTTGAGCTCGGGCACGCGGTACTCGTTCATGAGCGCCGGCAGCACGGTGAAGGGCGAGCAGGTCTCGGCCACGATGGCGATGGCCACGGTGGTGCAGACCCGGTTCTGACGCTCCTGCACCTTCAGGTTGTTGAGCAGCGTGGCCAGGACGTCGTGGGGACTGAGGGGCGAGAGGCGTCAGACAACAACACGCGTTTCGGGCGGTGTTTACACCACGGTGTGGCGGCGGCGGCACTCACCCGATGGCTTTGGCGATGTAGCCGAAGGTGTTGACAGTCGCTCGGCGGATGGCCTTCTTGTGGGCCTTCAGCAGCTCCAGGAGCTCGAAGCAGATCCTCATCCACTCCCGGGCCGACACGTACTCCGCCCCCCTGAAACACAACACACGTCACAACCCGCCT
Source organism: Lipophrys pholis (assembly GCF_963383615.2). Lineage (NCBI taxonomy): Eukaryota > Metazoa > Chordata > Actinopteri > Blenniiformes > Blenniidae > Lipophrys > Lipophrys pholis. The sequence continues at coordinate 29,470,463 of NC_137632.1, read as the reverse complement.
AGAGGTGCTGCCGCTACGGGAAGCTGCGTCTGACTCCGCCCACCTGTCGGCGATCCGGCCCACCAGGTCGATGCAGTTCTCCTGGACTTTCTCGTGACGGTTCTTCAAGATGGGCGTCAGGCGAGGCAGCAGGTCTTTGATGGGAGGAGTCATCTTGTGCATTCCTGTAAGCACACCAGCGGTGAGAGCGAAGCCCGCAGTCCAAACGCTACCATGGTTACCATGGTTACCATAGCTACCCTAGCTAGCACGTGAAGTGAGTCGACACGTACCGATGACGTTTACGATGGCCTTCAGAGCTCCCAGGATGCTGCCCAGGACCTCAGGGTATTCTTCTCCCAGGTACTCGTACAGAACCACACCGAGGTGACCCATCAGTTTCTCCTGCAGGAACAGGCACCAGCATTAGCTCACCGACAGACCCAGCCTGGCCGGGGTGTGTTTTGAAGACGGCGTACCTCCTGGCAGGTCTTCATGACCACGGCAGTGCGGGAGATGAGGTCGGCGGCCTGCTGACGGACTTTGGCGGACTTGTTGTTGAGACGCCACAGCACCGTACCGCAGATCTGGGGCAGGTAGGGCTTCACCCGCTTCCCGAGGGCGTTCACCACCGTCCCGAAGCCGTTCAGCATCACCGAGTCCTGCGGACGAGACGAGTCAACCTGCAGGTCTGGAGGCCGGCGATACGCAAGAACCTCCAGAGAGAAAACTGACCTCGGTGGTCTGCTCCTGGAAGGCGTACAGGATGCCGTCGATCAGCTGCTCCTCCAGCTTGTGGTCGATGTCGGCGGCGCCCAGGTTGCCCATGATCTTCTCGATAGTCTCCATCACCATCTTCCTGTACTGCTCCGCCTCATCCTTCAGGTCATCCACAATGCGAGAGATGATCTCCGCCGCACCCACCTTGTTGGCTAGCTCCACCGTGGTGTCCACCAGCTGAAAGAACCGCAACAACCCCCCCCCCGGTGGTCAGTCGGGCAGCGTGACACCCCCCCGGTGGTCAGTCGGGCAGCGTGACACCCCCCCGGTGGTCAGTGTGTGAGAGAGCACCTGTCTGTAGTTCCTGCGGTCCAGAGCCATCCGGTGCTGCCAGAAGTGTTTGAAGAACGGCGGCAGGATCTCCGTCTTGATGTAGTTAGCCTCCACGCCGTCGGTACCACAGCACTGCTTCACCACCTGTCTCACACAAGGACACACAGACCGGCGGTGAGAGGAGGAGGTGGAGGTGGGGGTGGTGATGGGGGCCTCATACGGCTGCCGGTCACTGTCTCCTCACCTTGAGCACGATCTTCTTCATCTCCTCGTCGGGGGACTGGAACTCTCGGATGAGGATCAGCATCACCTCTCGGGTGTAGTAGTTGGCGTACTCGGCGTCCATCAGGGGGATCAGGTAGCCGATGGCTTTCAGGAACGCTGCCAGACCCTGGAGAAGAGTCAGACCAGTTCAAACAACACGAGTCACACACCGGGTCTATAGTGGGTGTGCAGTCCTGGTCCTGGGGCGTCTCCGTCTTGGAGGACTTCTGAAGACCCTTTGGATGGAAGTCCTCCAGGACGTAGACCCACCAGGACCGGTCCTGGACAACACTGATGCAGAGGATCGAACTCCAGACCTTTCCTCGGTGCTGCCGGATGCCCTTCCACAGTGGCTTCAGCACCGAGTCGAAGGACTCGATGCCGTACGGCGTGGCGGCCTCGGCCAGGGCGGCGATGGCCAAAGCGCTGATGGTCCTCACCTTCTGCTGCTCGTCCACCAGACCTGCGGTGCCACACAGAGGAGGGCATGACTACTGCAACACCTGCACGGAGCAGGCCGGGACACTCGTCCAACAACATGTCCACGTGAGACAATCAGACACAGACAAGAGACAAGACGTGACCACAAGTCACCCAGTCCATGTCAGGAAAATGAAACCACACCGGGTGGACCCCACACAGACGGAGACGGAGACAGAGACAGAGACAGAGAGAGACAGAGACAGAGACAGAGACAGAGACAGAGACAGAGACAGAGACAGAGACAGTACCGTGCTCGATGATCTCCACCAGGCTGCGGAGGTGAGGCAGGATGGCGCAGCCCATGAGGATGGCGATCTGCTGTACGATCTTGATGCCGGTGTGCCGGGCCTGCCACGACTTTTTGCTCTTGCACACGGCCTTGAGGAACGGCAGCAGCGACGGGATGCCAAGGGCCGACGCCACCACGGCGAACGCTCGGGCCGTGGTGTTCCTCACATACTCGTCCATATTGTCGATGTCTGGACGCATGGTGGAGATCATGGTGGCCAAACCAGCGGCCTGGAAGAGACGGAAGAGAGAAGAAATGAATATGGTTCTCAGAAGGTTGCAGTGGCAACATGAAGCTTTCCTGAAACCAAAGCGATGTTTTGATTTGAAAGGTGCGACCGCGGCGTAGCGTTGGTCTGTAGCCAACGGGTGCAGGGTGAGAACAGACCGGCTGAACCGCCGGCCTGCCAGCTCTCGTGTTGGCAGTAATCTAGCGAACGACTAGCCCTAACGTGACCACGGGATGGTCCGCCAGGCGAGAATAGTTCGCACGGCGCCGACACGGCGGCTCGGAGCGCGGCTCACCTTGGCCAGGTTGGAGATGATCTCTCGGCCCTCGACTCGGGCGTAGTAGTCTTCATCGATGAGCAGCGGCTCGATCACCACCAGGATCTGAACACAGAGACACCGTCACACACAGACAGACAGACAGACAGACAGACAGACAGACAGACAGACAGACAGACAGACAGACAGACAGACAACTGACCTTGTGTACGTACGGCCGCACCAGGTCGTCCAGCTTGTACAGGATGCGGTCGATGACCTTGACCAGCAGGTGGCGCTCCTGGTCCTCCAGCGTAGGAGACATGAGCAGCGGCAGGATCTGGTTGAAGAGCGGCCCGGCGCCAAACTCCCGAGCTTTATCAGTGATCTGACGCAGAGCGGCCTGAGCAGACAGAGCAGAACCTCAAGTTAGAGCTCAGATTAAAGACCACTTAGTCCTCAACATGAGGGTAAGATCAGGAGGAGCCTCCCAGGTCCAGGTCTGGTGTCGGCTGCTCTCAGAGATCCTGTAGCAGGCCGGTATTCACACTGCGGCCACCCGCAGGGCGGAGCCACACACTCACCTTTCTCATGGGCGGAGTTCCGTTCTTGATCTTCAGCAGCAGCTTCATGATCTTCCTCTCTTTCTGCTCCTCAGGACTCAGAGTGGACTCGTCCACCTCCACCTGGAACAAGCAGAAAGATTGGTAGAGAGACACCGTGACAGACACAGAGAGAGAGGGAGAGTGACAGACGGGGAGAGACAAGAGAGAAAAAGGGAGAGAGACAGAGTGAGCGAGAGAGATTGAGAGAGATCGAGAGAGAGACAGAGGCAGATAAACGAGTGCAGGCTCACCAGCAGCTTGTCAAAGTACTGAATGTCGTCAGGTTTGAGGAAGGGGAGGTTCCCTGACGGCTGGTCGTTCATCTGCTTGGTGGTTCGGTCCTCCACCTGCATGTGGAAGCCCGTCATGCCTCCGATGGGAGTGGGCGTGGCCGACAGCTTGCGAGCCGGTGTGCGGATTGGAACGTATCCGGCCGGAGGAGGCAACACCTGAAGGGGAGACACGTCTCAGTGATCAGGATCTGCTGGAGCCCTACCCCCCGGACCCTGGTCCAGGTTGTGGTCTGAGTGCTTCACTGACCTTGTAGCCCTCGGGGAACATGGCATCCAGCTCATCGTCTGTCAGGGGACGGTTCCTCTCGTCAATCTCACGCTCCCACCGCCAGGCCTGTAGCTGCTCAGGGGTCATGCTCATCAGGTGACCTGCAGGGAGCAGCAGAGAGACGGCAGGATGTCAGAGAGAGAGACAGAGAGTGAGACAGAGAGAGAACGAGAGCGAGACAGAGTGAGAGAGAGACAGAGCGCGAGACAGAGACAGAGAGACAGAGAGTGAGACAGAGAGCGAGAGAGAGACAGAGAGCGAGACAGAGAGTGAGACAGAGCGAGACAGAGACAGAGAGTGAGACAGAGAGCGAGAGAGAGACAGAGAGCGAGACAGAGAGTGAGACAGAGAGTGAGACAGAGCGAGAGAGAGACAGAGCGAGACAGAGAGTGAGACAGAGAGAGACAGCGAGTGCGCGAGTCCCTGCAGACAGGAAGCGGAGCGTCGAGGTACCTGGGGTCGGAGTAGCCATGTTCATGGCGGGGGTCCCTATGGGCGTCTTTCCAGGGGTGAGCAGTGGCGTGGAGGACCCCATCTGACTGGCGGGCGTTTCGTCCCAGCGGGACTTCCTCTTGCTGGCGCCGGGCGTGGGCGTCTCCCCCACCGACTCGTCTCCGCGGTCTGTGCGGGGCGTCTCCGCCCAGCCGCTGCCGTGCCCGGGCGTCTCCCTCTCTGTCTTTGGAGTCTCGTCCCAGCGGTTCTTGCGAACGCTTCCTGTGGCACCGCCGTGACCGGGCGTGGCGTGACCGGGCGTGTCTCTGCCGGGCGTGGCGGCCCCGGCGGGCGTGTGGCTGGGCGTAGGGTCCCACATGCGGCTGCTGGGCGTGGCTCCGGGCGTCTCGCTGCCTTTGGGCCGTCCGGGCGTCTCGTCCCACCGGCTGTTGGAGGGCGTGTGAGCGGGTGTGTGTCCGGGCGTCTGAAACACAGACACACACAGTCAGAGGGCGGAGTCTCTGAGATGGGGGGGGCGCTCGGCGGATGGCTCACATCTGTGGAGGCGTCGGCCTGGTCCCAGCTGGACAGTTTTTTGGGGGTGGTGTTGGAGGGCGTCTGGTCGGCGGTCTGGTCCCAGCGGCGTTTCCGTTTGGCTGCTGCTGCCGCCGCCGCCGCCGCCTGCGACGCAGCCGAGCCGTTCACCGCCTTCAACTCCCCGGATTTAGCTTTTTCTGCCAGCTGCTGACGGATCTCCCTCTGAGGACACAACGCAGGACATCATGAGAGGGACGACAAGACAGGGACAAGAAGCGGTTGACAGTGGAGACAGTGGCCAATGTGACTCCTGGACTCGGCAGACGTCTCACCTCCTCTTTGGACAGGTTCTGCTCCAACATGACGTCGACGTACGACCTAACCTGCAGCTTAGGGTCCGGCGTTTTGCCCCCTGTGCGAGAGAGCAGCAACAAGAAGGCGGGGGGGGTGATGAGCGGGGGCGCGGAGGTCAGGGGTTATCACAAAGACAGCTGACAGTTACATGTTCCTGCTCTGTGTGGTCAGTGTGTGAGTGAGTGAGTGAGTGTGTGTGTGGCGTGCTGTGAGGAACAGGCTGAGGTGCTGCTGCTCTCTGTGAGTGCGTGGACGAGTCGAGCCTTCACTGATGGCGGCTCCTGCTGCTCTTCAGAATACGTACACTTTCAGTGCAGAGGGTCCTTCTGCAGTCGGACTTCAACCGGCAGAAAAGAAGCCTAGAAAATCGCTCTGTGCCATTAGTAACACTTTGGAAAAGGTTGGAACTCACACACAACAGAATACCACCTGTGTTGTACTCAGAGACAAAGCATGTGGACATCACAGTTGAAAATGTCTGCTTCCTCAAGTCTACGGACACATGGGCAGTTCTCAGAGTGTGAGCGGACCCGTGAACCTCCAGCCCCTCGTCTTTCTTCAAGACATTAGAGGCACCAGAACCTTCCTGGTACCAGGCGCTGTGGTGTTGATTCTGGCAGCTCGTCTTCGCCACCTCAGGCCCGTTCACACCACAACCATTCAAGTCCAAACATTGTTTTTGTTCCAGAAAACTTTTATGTTTACACAGAAAACGATGCAGTTGGCATGATGGGCCACTAGTTGGTGCTGTTGGTTGTTCTTGCTCGAAGGCCGGTCTGTTCTCACCCTGCAGCCCAACGCTCCGTTTACACCTTTCAAATGGAAACACTGCTTGTTTCAAAAAACGTTTCCACGGCAACACTCTAAACAATGTCTGTTTCCACATTGTCACAAACACTGAACACTATGTAGTAAGCATGTCAGAACACTAGGTGGTGCTGCTCTTTGTTTTTGCAGCAGAGAACAATGTGATCTAAACATTCTAGTGGACAGACCAAGTTGGACTGTTATTATGGTGACTGTCAAAATAAAAACCCCAAGTTAGATTGTTATTACCGTGAATGTCAAAATAAAACCACCAAGTTAGATTATTATTATGGTGACTGTCAAAATAAAACTACCAAGTTAGATTGTTATTATGGTGACTGTCAAAATAAAACTACCAAGTTAGATTATTATTATGGTGACTGTCAAAATAAAACGACCAAGTCCAGGAGAATATGGACTGGGAGTCATGACAGGAGGAAACTTTGTTCTGATTGGCTCTACTGAGCATGTGCAGAACTACTAGTTAGTACCAACGTGAGGACGAGGACCAGGACCAGGACCAGGACCAGGACCAGGACCAGGACCAGGACCAGGACCAGGATTAACATTCCCACTGTCTACACAGAGACAAATTCGGTTTCCACTTGAAGCGTGGTGGTGTGAACGGAACGGGGCCTCGGTCTGTACCAAACGTCCCCCGGGGGGCCCGGCACCACACTCTGAGAACCACACCGGCCTACATGACATCGGCTCTGAATTTGGAAGCGTGGAGAAGCCGAATGTAAAGAAAGGAAAGAGGTGTGGGGGGCGGGGCTCCTGGAGGGGGTGTAGTTGGAGCTGCCTCTGATCCCCCTCACAGCCCCAGTGGACCCTGACCAAACTGAACCATAACCTCCACAGGAGGACGGCTGCACCTAACAGTGCAGTACAGGACTGGCAAAGCAGTACTGCTGGAGGAGAGAAATTAGAACAGTTAGTATGGGCCTGAGGAATATGGAGGCACAACATTCTGCTACAACACCTTCTATTTTACACTGCTGGAAGATAGAAGGTGTTGACACAACATCTCAGTACAACGAGCTTCTCTACATGACCAGGGCCCGACCCAGCTGACTGAAACACACTGAGACCAGGAGCCGCACCACAGGAACCGGAAACACACCACAACAACTGGACCACAGGAACCAGAACCAAATAACAAGAACTGGACCACAGGAACCCCAAGAACATCACAGGAACTGGAACCACGCCAAAAGAACTACAGTAACTGCACCACTGTAACCAGAACTGCACCAGGGGAAATTGAAGGACAATGGAACTTGGCCGCAGGAACAAGAGTTGTAGCACAAGAACAGGAAGCGTCCCGTAGATCAAGTCCAGGGAACGTCTCCCGTCTTGACTACCTAAGTAACTACTACCTAACTAAAATAAATCTCCACAGGGGCAAGGAACAACTGAATCTGAGGACAATAACTAACTCAGTAACAAACTAACTCAGTAACACCGCCAAGTAAGTAAAGGAGAAGGAAGTGAGTAATGACAAACAGGAAGGAATAAGAAAACACCAGGAAGTAAGTGAGAGGGCATTTAAAGAGAAACTACACCCGTCAATCAAAGTCATGAAGCTGCTGTCAGTCTGAGCAATCTGCTTCAGCATCAGGAGAACCATGTCATAGATGTTCTTCTCATCTGTGCCGTAGCTCCTCCTCTCCCGTCTGCTGCTGGCCGTGGAACAAAGTAAGAGCCCCGCCCCTTAATCGCAAGCATACACTCAGTGTAACTGGCCCCGCCCCCTGGCCACACTGTGGTGGAGCTCCAGCAGGTTTCTGTAACACGGCTCCTGGTTCTCCAAACATGGTGGAGATGTTTCTGTCCTGACTTTAGCCCACCTGAGCTAACCCTGGCACACTGTGAGCTCCTCAGTCACAGGAGATGGTTAACCCTCCGACTCTCACAGCACGGCCACGGCCTCACCCAAGCTCCAGTGTGGAGGACCTGAGAGGAGGTGGCAGGAGCCGGCTCGTCTCCAGCTTCTGGTATTGGACCAGCTAGCACTAGCCCGGCTGGGTCAGCTAGCTGGTTAGCTTCAGTAAACACTTTTCCAACTGATTGACTGGGAGCAGTCCAAAGTGTGGTGTGGCGGTCGAAGGGTTAAACAGCAGTAAGCACCGAGTGAGACTCCAGGGGGCAGTCATGAGGGGCGCATGGGGAGCCGTGGACAAAACAACAGGGCGGACATGTAATGGGGACAAAAAGGAGCCAGATTTACCGTCTGCAAAAGGGTCGAGACGTTCGGGCGAGATGATCATCTGTCTGCGCCGGGCTTTGTACTCGTCCTCGCGCTCGGCGATCTTCTGAGGACGGTGCTCCGCGAAGGGGTCGTACTGCAGGAGGCAACCAGAAGGTCAACGTCAGTGGGACCTCATGGGAGCAAGTCCTGAGGAATTCATGCTGTCCAGACAACGTGCCCAGGTGCTCCAGTACCAGGACCGTCCCGCGGGACCACTGTGGACCTGAACCCTGCCTGGCCCTGTATAGAGGGGCGTTGACCACACTCACCTGTTCATCAGACTGCGGGATGGCGTTGAGAATGGCCACAGGAGCGTGGTACCCTGGTTTCTTCTGGCCCAGCAGGCTGGTCTGTGCATCTTCTTCATCGTCCTGAGGGAGGAGACAGACAGTTGGGGTCAGAGCCACCGACTCGACCGAAGACGGGGGAGGGGTCGCAGTGCCACACTCACCTCCTCCTGCTCGTTGGCAGCGATGGAGGTGACGTATCCGGTGAAGCGGCTGTCGTTGCCGCCGTAGATCTCCTGGTCGTAGAAGCCGGTGGAGTCTAGGCCCACGCCCTGGTCTCCTTCCTCCAGCAGGGAGGCCTTCATGCCCTGGATCTCCAGGATCTGGGCCTCGATGTCTGCACAGTGAAGACAAACAACAATGGTTACTCAAAGTGATACAGCTCCTGGAATCCAATAAAGGAGAACCCACATTCTTTCTAGGGCTGGATGTTAGAGGAAGAAGCTCTATAACCTGGGTGTTAGAGGAAGATGCTCTATAACCTGGGTGTTAGAGGAGGAAGATGCTCTATAACCTGGGTGTTAGAGGGGAAGATGCTCTGTAATCTGGATGTTAGAGGAAGATGCTCTATAAACTGGGTGTTAGCGGGGGAAGATGCTCTATAACCTGGATGTTAGAGGGGGAAGATGCTCTATAACCTGGATGTTAGAGGGGGAAGAAGCTCTATAACCTGGGTGTTAGAGGAAGATGTTCTATAACCTGGGTGTTAGAGGGGAAGATGCTCTGTAATCTGGATGTTAGAAGAGGATGCTCTATAACCTGGATGTTAGAAGAGGATGCTCTATAATCTGGATGATACTGACGCATGTTAATGATAATCACAGCTACTGTAGATACAGTAATCTAAAGGAGAGGGCGCGACCGCGGCTCGGAATTAACTGATTTCTTAATTACTCTTGTTCAATCCAGATTATCTCCAGAATATCTTCGTTCTCTTGTTTAACTCAGATTCTCTCCACAATATCTTGATTTCGCCGTGGAATCACTCAAACTAATTAACTGGGATTATTTGAAGTGGCTCCTGCGTGTTATTGTCCGGAGCTAATGCTAACGGAGTTAGCAAGAAACAACAGCAACGAATTAACCGCAGTTGAACGACAGATACAATAAGAAATTGGGATTAGGGGTAAAACTAGGCAGACCAAAGTGCGTGTGCATGTGCCAGTTCACGTTAATCAGTCAACAATTAGCGAGGAGCCGTGCGACGTCGAAAGGAGCTAACGGGCTAAAGCTAAGGCAGCGCCATGATGTCCGCGGCGGGCCCGCGGATTATCTGGTATTTACCGGGAACAGAGGCTCCGCAGCGGGTCTGCACACACCGACACATGAGCCTCCAAACACCGAGAGCACACACTTACTCACACCGCTCCGAAAACACGCACTTGGCGGCTTTTAATAAGAATTTACCTTCGTGGGTTTTGGCGATCTTCGCCATTTTGACGGTGCGTTGGTTGAGCCTGAGCCGGAAATGACGTCACTGGCACATCTGCGTTATATTTGTGAGCCCTTTCGAACTAAAAGCCCTTTAATTTGTAATCTGTGGATTTACGTGAATGTTGAACTGTGTTGGAAACAAAGATTAACAGGTTTCACACTTACACACATAGTGTAACGTGTTTCTGTGTGTCTCTAACTCTACACGTACAAACGTTGATAAATAATGATTGCGTGTACGTGTATTTTGTGTGTGTCTAACGTCTGTATCAACTTGTGTGTGTGCGATTGTCACTCGTTCGCGTGTGTGTGTGTGTGTGTGTGTGTGTGTGTGTGTTTAACTTGTGTAAACTGGCTCTTTCCGGAATCTCTGCCAGCATCTCGTGACACTCTCGCGCGTGCACGTCATGCGCGTTCCGCTGACGGTTGCACCGATTGAAAGCGGGGCCGACAAATGAGAGCCCTCCGCGGTTTCTGCCTCGTCCAATGGGCGTGCTGAGTGTAGGTCACTGGGCGGGGCCTCTGCGAGTCAAACAGCCGACAGAGAAGAAGAAGAAGAAAGATGGCGAGAGGCGACCGGAGTCTACGAATCTTCGTCCAGTGCGTGAGACAGCTGCGGGACAGGAGCGGCGTCCCGTGCGTGAGACCGCTGCGGGGCCGGAGTGGCGTCAGGTACCGTTCACACACTCACCTGTCCGCCGCACAGGGAGGCGGGGCCTCATGGCTGGTTAACCGTAGTTAGTGAACACTTTGAATAGTCTCTGTAATCATGTCAACTATTCCTGTGAAAACACGTCAACTAGTCTTTTAAACATGGGAACTAGTCTTTGTAAACATGCCAACTAATGTCTAATAAATATGTCAACTAGTCCGGTAAAAACATGTCAACTAGTCTTTGTAAAGATGCCAACTAGTCCTGTAAACATGTCAACTTGTGCCAGTAAAAACATGTCAACTAGTCCGGTAAAAACATGTCAACTAGTCTTTTAAACATGGGAACTAGTCTTTGTAAACATGCCAACAAATGTCTATAAATATGTCAACTAGTCCGGTAAAAACATGTCAACTAGTCTTTGTAAAGATGCCAACTAGTCCTGTAAACATGTCAACTTGTGCCAGTAAAACATGTCAACTAGTCCTGTTAAAACATGTCAACTAGTCTTTGTAAACATGCCTCTAATGTCTATAAACATGCCAACTAGTCCTGTAAACATGTCAACTAGTGCCTGTTAAAACATGTCAACTAGTCCTGTTAAAACATGTCAACTAGTCTTTGTAAACATGCCTCTAATGTCTATAAACATGTCAACTAGTGCCTGTTAAAACATGTCAACTAGTCTTTGTAAACATGCCAACTAGTCCTGTCAACTAGTGCTCGTAAAAACATGTCAACTAGTCTTTGTAAACTTGCCAACTAGTCCTGTAAACATGTCAACTCGTGCCAGTAAAAACATGTCATAACTCGGTTGATAGAGCGGTCGTCTCCCATTCAGAAGGTTACAGGTTCGATTCCCATTTCTGCCTCAAACTGCTCCTGTTGGGGTGACATGGCTGCAGCCTCTAGTCGTCTGTGAATGAACCATGTTTAAGCGCTATATAAGTGAAGTCCATTTACTATATAAAATCATGTCAACTAGTCCTGTAAGAACATGTCAACTCGTCTTTGTAAAGTTGTGTGTGTGTGTGTGTGTGTGTGTGTGTGTGTGTGTGTGTGTGTGTGTGTGTGTGTGTGTGTGTGTGTGTGTGTGTGTGTGTGTGTGTGTCAGGTATTTGTCGTCATGCGGGATCCTGATGACTCGGCGCCCCCTCCTGGCCGGAGTCTCTTCAGGACACGTCTCTCCTCCAACTCGTCACTTCTTCAACCTGCCAGAGTCTTTGTCCAGGAGGAAGGAATACTCTGAGAGACGCATCATCGGGTGAGGGAGGGGGGTCCTGGTCCTGCAGGTGTAGTGGTGACTCTGGTCCGTGTCCTGCTGGTGTAGTGGTGACTCTGGTCCTGGTTATGCTGGTGCAGTGGTGACCCTGGTCCTGCTGGTGTAGTGGTGACTCTGGTCCGTGACCTGCTGGTGTAGTGGTGACTCTGGTCCTGGTTATGCTGGTGCAGTGGTGACCCTGGTCCTGCTGGTGTAGTGGTGACTCTGGTCCGTGTCCTGCTGGTGCAGTGGTGACTGGTCCTGGTCCTGCTGGTCTGGTGGTGACTCTGGTCCCTGTCTTGCAGGTACTCCATGCAGGAGATCTACCAGGTGGTCTCGGCGGTGGAGGACTACCGCCTCTTCGTTCCCTGGTGCAACAAGTCTGACGTGGTCTTCAAGCGGTCCGGGTTCTGCAAGGCCAAGCTGACGGTGGGCTTCCCCCCCCTGGCGGAGAACTACACCTCCCTGGTCACCACTGTGCGCCCCCACCTGGTCAAGGTGAGCAGCACAGGAGGGCTGGGTCCCAGCCAGGGTCTGGGTCTTCTGTCAGGGACACACAGCTTAGTGAATGGATGGATGACTGGTGAAGGTGTGTGTGTGTGAAGGTGTGTGTGAAGGTGTGTGTGAAGGTGTGTGTTTAGGGAAGGTGTCTGTTTAGTGAAGGTGTGTGTTTAGTGAAGGTGTGTGTGAAGGTGTGTGTTTAGGGAAGGTGTCTGTTTAGTGAAGGTGTGTGTGAAGGTGTGTGTGAAGGTGTGTGTGAAGGTGTGTGTGAAGGTGTGTGTTTAGTGAAGGTGTGTGTGAAGGTGTGTGTGAAGGTGTGTGTGAAGGTGTGTGTTTAGTGAAGGTGTGTGTGAAGGTGTGTGTGAAGGTGTGTGTGAAGGTGTGTGTTTAGTGAAGGTGTGTGTGAAGGTGTGTGTGAAGGTGTGTGTTTAGGGAAGGTGTGTGTTTAGTGAAGGTGTGTGTGAAGGTGTGTGTGTTTAGTGAAGGTGTGTGTGTGTGAAGGTGTGTGTTTAACGAAAGTGTGTGTTTAGTGAAGGTGTGTGTGTGTGTGTGTGTGTGTGAAGGTGTGTGTTCAGTGAAGGTGTGTGTGAAGGTGTGTGTTTAGTGAAGGTGTGTGTGAAGGTGTGTGTGAAGGTGTGTGTTTAGGGAAGGTGTGTGTTTAGTGAAGGTGTGTGTGAAGGTGTGTGTGTTTAGTGAAGGTGTGTGTGTGTGAAGGTGTGTGTTTAACGAAAGTGTGTGTTTAGTGAAGGTGTGTGTGTGTGTGTGTGTGTGTTCAGTGAAGGTGTGTGTTCAGTGAAGGTGTGTGTTCAGTGAAGGTGTGTGTTTAGTGAAGGTGTGTGTTCAGTGAAGGTGTGTGAAGGTGTGTGTTTAGTGAAGGTGTGTGTTCAGTGAAGGTGTGTGTGAAGGTGTGTGTTCAGTGAAGGTGTGTGTTCAGTGAAGGTGTGTGTTCAGTGAAGGTGTGTGTGAAGGTGTGTGTTTAGTGAAGGTGTGTGTTTAGTGAAGGTATGTGTTCAGTGAAGGTGTGTGTTCAGTGAAGGTGTGTGTTCAGTGAAGGTGTGTGTTTAGTGAAGGTGTGTGTTTAGTGAAGGTGTGTGTTTAGTGAAGGTGTGTGTTTAGTGAAGGTGTGTGTGAAGGTGTGTGTTCAGTGAAGGTGTGTGTTCAGTGAAGGTGTGTGTTCAGTGAAGGTGTGTGTTTAGTGAAGGTGTGTGTTCAGTGAAGGTGTGTGTTCAGTGAAGGTGTGTGTTTAGTGAAGGTGTGTGTTCAGTGAAGGTGTGTGTTCAGTGAAGGTGTGTGTTTAGTGAAGGTGTGTGTTTAGTGAAGGTGTGTGTTCAGTGAAGGTGTGTGTTTAGTGAAGGTGTGTGTTTAGTGAAGGTGTGTGTTTAGTGAAGGTGTGTGTTTAGTGAAGGTGTGTGTTCAGTGAAGGTGTGTGTTTAACGTGGTCCAGGCGTCCTGCTCCGAGGGGAAGCTGTTCAACCACCTGGAGACGGTGTGGCGGTTCAGTCCTGGTCTTCCTGGTTACCCTCGGACCTGCACGGTGGACTTCTCGGTGAGTCACTCCTCCACCCGTTCACTGGCTCAGGAGAAAACACACCACCTCCTCCCAGCTGCTCGATTGGTTCCTCAGAAGAACCTTGGTTCTTTTCCACATCGGAGCTGCTGGCGTTACCACGTTACCACCCATACTCATCCAAGATGGCGACTGCGTGTCAGGCGGCGCCAGTCTATGTAGAAACAATGAGCGTGCTAACGCTAGCAGCTAACTGTGACGGATGTTTTTCTCCTAAAGCTCTGCTAACTCTTCCTCTTCCTCCTCCTCTTCCTCTTCCTCCTCCTCCTGCTCCTCTACCTCCTCTTCCTCTTCCTCCTCCTCCTGCTCCTCCTCTTCCTCCTCCTCCTCCTCCTCCTCCTCCTCCAGATCTCCTTTGAGTTCCGCTCCCTCCTCCACTCCCAGCTGGCCCACGTCTTCTTCGATGAAGTGGTGAAGCAGATGGTTTCCGCCTTCGAGCGTCGAGCCTCCAAAGTGTTCGGAGCCGAGACGGCGATTCCTCGTGAGCTCATGTTCCACGAGGTTCACCACACGTAGCGCCTGCGGAGGAGACGCAGTGCCTTCAACTGTCCACCAGGGCTCCTCCTGGACTTCTGCTTCTTCTTCATCATCATCGTCATCATCGGCGGGATCCGAACCTCTTGTCGGATTTGAACCAAGTGGGACGTTTTGTGAAGTTTTTGGATAAAAGTGTAAATATTAATCATCTGGAAGTTTTAAAGAAAATGTCGGAGACTCGATTGAAGCGACGCTTCGTAACGTTCACTACGACTCTGGTGATGGAAGCTAGATCCAGTCAAGCTAGCGCGGTTTATTTTCTATATATTTTCTATATATTTTCTATATATTTTCTATATATTCCTCACAATGAGACGTTAGTTTAAGTTTAATATCTCCGATATGCAGCCAAGCTGAAATAAAACTATAAAAAAATGCATATTTTAGCGTCACTAGCTGCTAACAGCGCTACGTAGACGCAACGTTTATAATGTTACGTTTAGGTGCTATTTTAACCTCTTTGTGTTTAGCTGCTGTGCTTATGCTAATGCTAGCCTCTACATTAGCAGAAACGGCACAGGAAATGTTAGCATTGTTTTTACGCGCTGTTCTTATGTAAGCAAGGGAACATTAACGGAATCAAGCTAAGCTACCTGCTAACTTTGCAAGAACAACTTAGCTGTAGCATTCACGGAAACAAGTTACGTTCACAGATAAGTTAGCCATCACAGTGTTGTTTAAGCTAGCACATCAGCTGCTCACCTTTGCTGAACACGGTAGGATAGCATAAGCTGCTGCGTTAGCCTGACAAGATAAACGTTAGCTGACTTATTCTCATTCTGCTAAAGTTAATGTTGCCATTAGCGTGGACGACAGTCTATGCTATGTCCTGAAGCTTTAGACCTCGTTAAACTCTTTGTGCGATCAGTTAACGGAAACACTACCGACATGTGTTTAAGCTACCGAGCTAGCCGCAAGCTATCCTGACACGATGATTCAGCTTATTTTTATATTTTGAATGAATAAACGTCACAAACTGAATTTTTAAAGCCTCAAAATCTGCTTTCACGCGCTCTAAGTTTAGTTCCAGTCCATGAAATGTTAAAAAGTTCCACCTAAAGATAGCTACTGATGCTAACAGCTAGCCTCAGCCTGACCTGTAATACCACGTAGTACCAGCAGGTGGTGCAGGGGCTCTCCTGATGGGTCCTACTTAAAACTTCATGTGCCTTTCAACGCTCTGAAAGATGCTAATTAAAATATAGAGAAAGAATAATCCTATCAGGAGCCAAACGTTAGCATGAATGAGATGTTAGCAGACGAAACAACGGCTTCTGTTGAATTAGCATAAAAACACGTTAAACAGCAAAGCTGAAACAAACCGTAAAATGTAGGTGCTAACTCGTAAAGTTGCTGCTACTTTAACGTAAACGTAACGTGAGGAAGATACGATACGAAGACGCTCGGATCCGAACCAGCGTTTTTTTTCTTCAAGCTCATGTTTGCCTCCAAATTAACACAACAGCTATTAGCTTCGGTGGTGCTGCAGAGCGTCTGTACCACGAGCAGCCACCAGGCGGCGCTGCAGAGCGTCTACCGCGAGCAGCCACCAGGTGGCGCTGCAGAGCGTCTGCCGCGAGCAGCCACCAGGTGGCGCTGCAGAGCGTCTGCCGCGAGCAGCCACCAGGTGGCGCTGCAGAGCGTCTACCGCGAGCAGCCACCAGGTGGCGCTGCAGAGCGTCTGTACCACGAGCAGCCACCAGGTGGCGCTGCAGAGCGTCTACCACGAGCAGCCACCAGGCGGCGCTGCAGAGCGTCTGTACCACGAGCAGCCACCAGGCGGCGCTGCAGAGCGTCTGTACCACGAGCAGCCACCAGGCGGCGCTGCAGAGCGTCTGTACCACGAGCAGCCACCAGGCGGCGCTGCAGAGCGTCTACCACGAGCAGCCACCAGGCGGCGCTGCAGAGCGTCTGTACCACGAGCAGCCACCAGGCGGCGCTGCAGAGCATCTGTACCACGAGCAGCCACCAGGCGGCTTCTTCACCATGTATTTATTTGTAGTACGTTCTTCCTGTATCAACTGTATTTTGACGAATAATATTTTGACTTATAAAGTATTTTTCCCAGAAAACAAGCTGTTTTTTAATTGCTGCCTTCTGATTGGACGGAGCTCTATGAAGGTTTGAAATGACCTTTGACCTATGATGTCTCATCCTTGGTGAGAAGAAGACGGGTTTGGCGTCCCGTCTCCATGTGGCAGGACACGATGTCTTTCATTGTTGGACAATCCGGAACAAGAACAGGTTTTCCTCTCTGGAAGGATGTGAACGTTCCCCCCCGAACTGCAGCTCCAGTGTCCGGGGGGGATTCTTCTCTCTGGATTCAGGTAGAGGATGTTCCTCCCCTGCAGACTGCATCTCCTGACATTTCTCCGTCAGGGTTGAGTCCAGCAGCTTGCTTGTTGGTGATGGAGCAGCTGTTCTGCCGTCTGATGAAAACTCTCAATGTCGTGACAAGTCACCAGTTTTACGTCCAGCTCAAGCGCGCTGCAGTTCCTCAGTGCGTCCTGCAGGGGGCAGACTGAGATCACCTAGTTTCTCCTGCTTTTAGTTTCAGTCTTGTTTTTTTTTTTTTTCTTTTAAAGGAGACATATCATGCTTTTAAATCCTTCCTTTTTACATATAAATCACACAGTTGTGGTCTATATAAAGCGGAACTGCAATGCTTGGGTCTGAATTCCTCATTATTAGAGCTCCACAGGCCCCTTTTCTACCCCTTTTCTGATGTGCTTCTGAGAGCAACTGGTTTTGGGGCGGTCTCTTCATACCCCGCCTCCTCTCCAGGTTGCAGAGGTGACACTCGGTTCAACGCCACCCTGTTCGGCCATCTTTGTAGTTTGATAGAACAGATACAATTATCTAGCGGCGCAGAAACTTTATATTCACACATTATTTACAAAATGTCAACAAGGGGAGGTTTGTCCATCCAGCCATACATGTTGGAGCCAGAGTCGGACCCGGCGGAGCCAGATGAAAATGACCATGATGCACCTGAAGAACAACGTCTTCATATGGATGTAACGCAATGGTGTGTTACTATATTTACACTAACTTCTCCATCCATGCCCACTACTACAATACTGCCTGTATTACAACGACTATTTAACACAGAAGTTACGTTATAATCTAAAACGAGCACACAGCGCTAACATATGAAGACGGTGCAACTGCTAATGCTAACAAAACAATGACAGGGACGTCTTATCATCACACTTTTTAGCGTTATATACAGCTTACCGAAGTGCTCTGTTCGTCGTCTCCATAGATAGAAGGAACTGACCGCTCAATCAGACCAAGTCTTTCGGCAAATCCTTCTTTATACTGGCGGAGGTTGCTGAAGCAGTCGTCCTTAAAGTGCTTCGCGCACACAAAAATGACCTTACCCACAGATGTGGGTACATTTCTGTGAAAAATAAAACTCAACCAGGCACTTGGAAAAGGTTCTGATGCTGGGAGACGGTGTAACGAAGCTTGTGGGTTACTACATCCAACAACCGAACATTTCCACTTATCCTCTCGTAACTTCGGTTGGACTACAAAATCGCAGCGAGAAACAAAAATGGCGGATTGCTCGAAATGTCGATGTCCTAATTTGGCAGTTCCGCTGAGAATACTGTGACGTCATTGTTCAAAAAACGTAATAGAGAATAGAAAAATCGAAACCGATCGCAAAATATGACCAAAACAGAATATAAAGATATCAACGGAGCACCTGAAGAGACTACTTTGAACCTTTCTGTACTTCTAAACACTCTAAATATACAACAAAATGCATTTAAGGGCTAAAAAAGTGGATTTAGCATGATATGTCCCCTTTAAATGTGTCATTGATCCCCTTTAAGTTATGATGATTTTTGTTTTTCTTTCAACCAGATAAACTTTAATCCCAGACCCAAACTGCAGGGGGCGCTCTGTACTGCAGGGGGCGCTCTGTGCTGCAGTGACTGCTCTGTGCTGCAGGGGGCGCTCTGCCCGTCCCTCTCAGCTGTTTAGTAGGCTGCTCTACGTCCTCGGCTCAGAAAGTCACTGCTTCTTTTCTCCTCCTGTTTTCTATTGAACTCAACGTTTGGCTTCTGGAGCCTCATCAGAGAGGGGGTGGGGTGGGGTGGGGGTGGGGGGGGTTGGGGGGGGGTGGGGGGGGGTCCTGCCACTCATGCTTAGCCACATTAGCAGGTTGTTAGCAACAACCAGACGTGTTGTCGTCGTCTCACTGAACTGAGTCGCTCTTCATTTCACAGTGAAACGCTGCAGTTTCCCTCTCAGACCACTAGAGGGGGCTGTGGTTACCCCTCCAGTCCCAGAACACTTTGACACATGCAGGCGGGGATCGAACCGGTGACCTTCAGAGGAGATGACCGCTCTACCGACCGAACCCACCAGCTCCGCTTCCTCGTGGACAGTTTTAGTCGTCATCGCCATGACAACACCGGTTCATAGAACCATAGTCTCTGTCCCTCCCTCCACACGGCGCAGAGGTTCCAGAGTGGAGGAATTAGAAAAGCCTGCCTCTCCACCCTCCTCATCACTCCATCCTCTCCTCTCATCAGGGTGGAGGTGAATGTGGGACTCCTCTTGAAGCCATTAAAAACATTCCTAGTCCTTTATGTGACCTGCTCAGTCGGACGTTCTCTGTGGAACCATGTTTGTTTTTCGTTCTGTAAAGCTCCTGCTGACTCCCGTCTGTGGAAGGCGACATCAATTAAGTTCTATTCTGTTCTATTCCAGGTGGAGGGTTTCTCTGTTGCTCTGTTTTTTCATGCTCCATGTCTTCTTCTCTGGTTCTGGTGTTTTTCTGTGGCAGTGGCCACAGCACCACCTATAGGCCTGCTAGATGTACTACGTCATGTTGAGGATTTTTCGTGGTGTCAGACGCAAAAGGTTCCATGTACATGGAACCTTTTAGAACAGCAGGAGAAGGAACATCGTTTCAGCCGAGACAGAACGTCGTGACTCGTTCTTCATTTTGTCTGGAAGAACGACGAGTCGTCGGGAACGGAACCTCCTTCACTGACAACTTCAGAAAAGTTTGTGTGTGTGTGTGTGTGTGTGTGTGTGTGTGTGTGTGTGTGTGTGTGTGTGTGTGTGTGTGTGTGTGTGTGTGTGTGTGTGTGTGTCTTTATTTATCCTCTTCACTAACACACTGAGTCAAACAGCTGCTGTCTGGACGTCCTGCTGCATTATTCACTCTCCTCCACCATGATTTATTCACCGCGGCCCAATGGAGGCGACAGAGCAGGGTGTGTGTGTGTGTGTGTGTGTGTGTGTGTGTGTGTGTGTGTGTGTGTGTGTGTGTGTGTGTGTGTGTGTGTGTGTGTGTGTGTGTGTGTCTCATGAGACTGATGGACTCCTCTTAAAGACGACTGTCTCGGCGCTGCTCACTCCTCGGTGTCAATGTGCTCAACAGACGCTGAAGAACCGACTAGAACCAGCCGTTCCACACAGCTTGTTAAGGAACGTGAACCAGAAGAGACTCGGCTCCTAGTCGGGTGATCAATATCTCCAGGAAGAGACTTTGTTAAAGAACGAGACCAGAATCTCCTTCAAACGTGAAAACAAACTAGTGAATGAGTGAATCCAGCTGCTGCCGAGTCGTCAGAGTAGCTTCAACACATCGAGACCACAAGTCACTCACTAATCAATAACTAGTCACCGACTAATTACTGACAATCAATAACCAATCACCAAGCATGTTCCTCCTGCAGATGTTCCTCCAGCAGGTGTTCCTCCTGCAGGTGTTCCTCCTGCAGATGTTGCAGATGTTCCTCCTGCAGGTGTTCCTGCTGCAGGTGTTCCTCCAGCAGATGTTGCAGATGTTCCTCCTGCAGGTGTTCCTCCAGCAGATGTTGCAGATGTTCCTCCAGCAGGTGTTCCTCCAGCAGGTGTTCCTCCTGCAGATGTTGCAGGTGTTCCTCCAGCAGGTGTTCCTCCAGCAGATGTTCCTCCAGCAGATGTTTGCTATGTTCCTCCTGCAGGTGTTCCTCCTGCAGGTGTTCCTCCAGCAGATGTTGCAGATGTTCCGCCTGCAGGTGTTCCTCCAGCAGGTGTTCCTCCAGCAGATGTTCCTCCTGCAGGTGTTCCTCCTGCAGATGTTGCAGGTGTTCCTCCAGCAGGTGTTCCTCCAGCAGGTGTTCCTCCAGCAGGTGTTCCTCCAGCAGATGTTGCAGGTGTTCCTCCAGCAGGTGTTCCTCCAGCAGATGTTCCTCCAGCAGATGTTGCAGATGTTCCTCCTGCAGGTGTTCCTCCAGCAGTAGTTCCTCCTGCAGGTGTTCCTCCTGCAGGTGTTCCTCCAGCAGATGTTGCAGATGTTCCGCCTGCAGGTGTTCCTCCAGCAGGTGTTCCTCCAGCAGATGTTCCTCCTGCAGGTGTTCCTCCAGCAGGTGTTCCTCCAGCAGATGTTCCTCCTACAGGTGTTCCTCCAGCAGATGTTCCTCCTGCAGGTGTTCCTCCAGCAGTAGTTCCTCCTGCAGGTGTTCCTCCAGCAGGTGTTCCTCCTGCAGGTGTTCCTCCAGCAGATGTTCCGCCTGCAGGTGTTCCTCCAGCAGGTGTTCCTCCAGCAGGTGTTCCTCCAGCAGATGTTCCTCCAGCAGGTGTTCCTCCAGCAGATGTTCCTCCAGCAGATGTTCCTCCAGCAGATGTTGCAGATGTTCCTCCTGCAGGTGTTCCTCCAGCAGTAGTTCCTCCTGCAGGGGTTCCTCCTGCAGATGTTCCTCCTGCAGGTGTTCCTCCAGCAGATGATCCTCCAGCAGATGTTGCAGATGTTCCAGAAGCAGTTGAGGTCGCGCGTTGTGACCGAGGGAACATGAATTATGAAGCTCAGCATGAATTCACTCATCCATGTTTCATGTGGACGTATGTGAGGAGAACGTCAGGTTCATGTCAGGTTTACCTGCAGGAACAGACACCGTCCAGGCTGAACAGGGACATGTGATGATGAAGATGAGGATGGTGATGATGAAGATTCGCCCCCCCACTGCTTTTCAGATCTTCTCTTTTTAGGTTTTTAATGTTTCTCCATTTCTGCTGATGATGTAAAGTTTCTGAGTGTTTTAAAAAGCGCAAATGTATTATCATCATCATCATCATCATCATCATCTTCATCATCATCATCATCATTACCATTACTATTATTATGTTGGTGATGAAGATGATGGTGATGAAGATGAAGTGGGACAGGATTACTCGACACACAAAGGCAGGTCTGTAGAGAGAAGAGTGGATGAGAGTGTAAGCTGACAGGATGAAGACGGGATGAGGACAGGATGAAGACGGGATGAGGACAGGATGAAGACGGGATGAGGACAGGATGAAGACGGGATGAAGACAGAATGAAGACGGGATGAGGACAGGATGAAGACGGGATGAGGACAGGATGAAGACAGAATGAAGACGGGATGAGGACAGGATGAAGACGGGATGAGGACAGGATGAAGACAGGATGAGGACAGGATGAAGACGGGATGAAGACAGAATGAAGACGGGATGAGGACAGGATGAAGACGGGATGAGGACAGGATGAAGACAGGATGAGGACAGGATGAAGACAGGATGAAGACGGGATGAGGACGGGATGAGGACAGGATGAAGACGGGATGAGGACAGGATGAGGACAGGATGAGGACAGGATGAAGACGGGATGAGGACAGGATGAAGACAGGATGAAGACGGGATGAGGACAGGATGAAGACAGGATGAAGACGGGATGAGGACAGGATGAAGACAGGATGAAGACGGGATGAGGACAGGATGAAGACGGGATGAGGACAGGATGAAGACAGGATGAGGACAGGGTGAGGACAGGATGAGGACAGGATGAGTACGGGATGAGGACGGGATGAAGACGGGATGAGGACAGGATGAAGACAGGATGAGGACAGGGTGAGGACAGGATGAGGACAGGATGAGTACGGGATGAAGACGGGATGAGGACATGATGAAGACAGGATGAGGACATGATGAAGACGGGATGAGGACGGGATGAAGACAGGATGAGGACAGGATGAAGACAGGATGAGGACATGATGAAGACAGGATGAGGACGGGGTGAGGACGGGATGAAGACAGGATGAGGACATGCAGGATGAAGACAGGATGAGGACAGGATGAGGACAGGATGAGGACAGGATGAAGACAGGATGAGGACAGGATGAAGACAGGATGAGGACAGGATGAAGACGGGATGAAGACGGGATGAGGACGGGATGAGGACAGGATGAAGACGGGATGAGGACAGGATGAGGACAGGATGAAGACGGGATGAGGACAGGATGAAGACGGATGAGGACAGGATGAAGACAGGATGAGGACAGGATGAGGACAGGATGAAGACGGGATGAGGACAGGATGAAGACGGGATGAGGACAGGATGAAGACAGGATGAAGACGGGATGAGGACAGGATGAAGACGGGATGAGGACAGGATGAAGACAGGATGAGGACGGGGTGAGGACAGGATGAGGACAGGATGAGTACGGGATGAAGACGGGATGAGGACAGGATGAAGACAGGATGAGGACATGATGAAGACAGGATGAGGACGGGTGAGGACGGGATGAAGACAGGATGAGGACAGGATGAAGACAGGATGAGGACATGATGAAGACAGGATGAGGACGGGGTGAGGACGGGATGAAGACAGGATGAGGACATGCAGGATGAAGACAGGATGAGGACAGGATGAGGACAGGATGAGGACATGATGAGACAGGATGAAGACAGATGAGGACAGGATGAAGACAGGATGAGGATAGGATGAAGACAGGATTAAGACAGGATGAGGACAGGATGAAGACAGGATGAAGACAGGATGAGGACAGGATGAAGACAGGATGAGGACAGGATGAAGACAGGATGAGGACAGGATGAAGACAGGATGAGGACAGGATGAGGACAGGATGAGGACAGGATGAGGACAGGATGAGGACAGGATGAAGACAGGATGAAGACAGGATGAAGACAGGATGAATGGTGATGGAGTGAAGCAGCATGTTGATCTTCATCAGTGAGAGTGATGATGAAAGAGGTTGGACCATCAGATTATCTCCTGAAACACAAAGGAAGATTATTTCTGTCTGAGCCCTGCCGCGTCGCTCTGCTTC
>NC_137632.1:29426085-29446829 GCF_963383615.2 Lipophrys pholis | reverse complement strand
CTCTCTCTCTCTCTCTCTGTCTGTGTCTCTGTCTCTCTCTCTCTCTCTCTCTCTCTCTCTCTCTCTGTCTCTCTCTCTCTGTCTGTGTCTCTGTCTCTCTCTCTCTCTCTCTCTCTCTGTCTCTCTCTCTCTCTCTCTGTCTCTCTCTCTCTCTGTCTCTCTCTCTCTCTCTCTCTCTCTCTCTCTCTCTCTCTCTCTCTCTCTCTCCTCTCTCTGTCTGTCTGTCTCTCTCTCTCTCTCTCTCTGTGTCTCTCTCTCTGTCTGTGTCTCTGTCTCTCTCTCTCTCTCTCTCTGTCTCTCTCTCTCTGTCTGTGTCTCTGTCTCTCTCTCTCTCTCTCTCTCTCGCTCTCTCTCTGTCTCTCAGGACGAGTTCCAGTGAGCATTTAGATCACTGAGTGCTCCTCTAATCACACGCCGCTCTGGAATATTAAGCTGAATAATTGAAGGCGGGTTCATGTAGAGTTCTCCGTCCTCACTGGAGCTCTGGACAGCGAGACCCTCCACTTCTCCAGGAGCACAAGAATCACAAACCAACCTGCAGAGCTGACCAGCTGTGTGTGTGGTAGAGCTGGTAGAGATGGTAGAGCTGGTAGAGCGGGTAGAGATGGTAGAGCTGGTAGAGCTGGTAGAGCTGGTAGAGTTGGTAGAGCTGGTAGAGCTGGTAGAGTTGGTAGAGTGGGTAGAGCTGGTAGAGATGGTAGAGTTGGTAGAGCTGGTAGAGCTGGTAGAGTTGGTAGAGCGGGTAGAGTGGGTAGAGCTGGTAGAGATGGTAGAGCTGGTAGAGCTGGTAGAGTTGGTAGAGCTGGTAGAGTTGGTAGAGATGGTAGAGCTGGTAGAGTTGGTAGAGTTGGTAGAGCTGGTAGAGCTGGTAGAGTTGGTAGAGCTGGTAGAGTTGGTAGAGTGGGTAGAGCTGATAGAGATGGTAGAGCTGGTAGAGCTGGTAGAGATGGTAGAGTTGGTAGAGCTGGTAGAGCTGGTAGAGTTGGTAGAGTGGGTAGAGCTGGTAGAGATGGTAGAGCTGGTAGAGCTGGTAGAGTTGGTAGAGTGGGTAGAGCTGTAGAGATGGTAGAGCTGGTAGAGCTGGTAGAGCTGGTAGAGCGGGTAGAGCTGGTAGAGCTGGTAGAGTTGGTAGAGCTGGTAGAGTGGGTTGAGCTGGTAGAGATGGTAGAGCTGGTAGAGCTGGTAGAGTTGGTAGAGCTGGTAGAGATGGTAGAGCTGGTAGAGCTGGTAGAGTGGGTAGAGTGGGTAGAGTGGGTAGAGCTGGTAGAGCTGGTAGAGCTGGTAGAGCGGGTAAAACTCCTCTCCTCCTCTCCTCCTCCTCTTCCCCCCCCCCTCAACTCCTCCCCCCCCTCCGCTCCTCTCCTCTTTCCTCCCCCCCTCCGCTCCTCTCCTCCTCCTCTCCCCCCCCCTCAACTCCTCCCCCCCCCCTCTCCTCCTCCTCTTCCCCCCCCCCCCCCGCTCCTCTCCTCCTCCTCCCCCCCCCCCCCCCCCCCCCCCGTCATAAAGCAGACTACCAGCTGTCTCAGCTTTCCTTCCCTCCAGTCGACACCATGAATCTTTCAAAGCAGCTCGACTATTTTAATGTTTGTAACTTTCCTCCTGTCCACTCGTCTGACCACACACACTTCCTCCTGACACACACTTCCTCCTGACACACACTTCCTCCAGACACACACTTCCTCCAGACACACACACTTCCTCCTGACACACACTTCCTCCTGACACACACACTTCCTCCAGACACACACTTCCTCCAGACACACACTTCCTCCAGACACACACTTCCTCCTGACACACACTTCCTCCAGACACACACTTCCTCCTGACACACACTTCCTCCAGACACACACTTCCTCCAGACACACACTTCCTCCTGACACACACTTCCTCCAGACACACACTTCCTCCTGACACACACTTCCTCCAGACACACACTTCCTCCTGACACACACTTCCTCCAGACACACACTTCCTCCTGACACACACTTCCTCCAGACACACACTTCCTCCTGACACACACTTCCTCCAGACACACACTTCCTCCTGACACACACTTCCTCCAGACACACACTTCCTCCAGACACACACTTCCTCCTGACACACACTTCCTCCAGACACACACTTCCTCCTGACACACACTTCCTCCAGACACACACTTCCTCCAGACACACACTTCCTCCTGACACACACACTTCCTCCAGACACACACTTCCTCCTGACACACACACTTCCTCCTGACACACACTTCCTCCTGACACACACTTCCTCCTGACACACACACTTCCTCCTGACACACACTTCCTCCTGACACACACACTTCCTCCTGACACACACACTTCCTCCAGACACACACTTCCTCCTGACACACACACTTCCTCCAGACACACACTTCCTCCTGACACACACTTCCTCCAGACACACACTTCCTCCTGACACACACTTCCTCCAGACACACACTTCCTCCAGACACACACTTCCTCCTGACACACACACTTCCTCCAGACACACACACTTCCTCCAGACACACACTTCCTCCTGACACACACACTTCCTCCAGACACACACTTCCTCCTGACACACACACTTCCTCCTGACACACACTTCCTCCTGACACACACTTCCTCCTGACACACACTTCCTCCTGACACACACACTTCCTCCTGACACACACTTCCTCCTGACACACACACTTCCTCCTGACACACACTTCCTCCAGACACACACACTTCCTCCAGACACACACACTTCCTCCAGTCAGTCAGACAGTCAGACAGACAGACAGTCAGACAGACAGGTACTCTGGTGTAATAGAAGCTTAAAGTTGGGTGACTTCCTATATGGAGAAATGATAGGAAACCCAGAGCCTCCTGAGCTGCAGCCCCCCCTCCTGAGCTGCTGCCCCCCCTCCTGAGCTGCTGCCCCCCATCCTGAGCTGCTGCCCCCCCTCCTGAGCTGCTGCCCCGCCTCCTGAGCTGCAGCCCCGCCTCCTGAGCTGCTGCCCCGCCTCCTGAGCTGCTGCCCCGCCTCCTGAGCTGCAGCCCCGCCTCCTGAGCTGCTGCTGCCCCGCCTCCTGAGCTGCTGCCCCGCCTCCTGAGCTGCTGCCCCGCCTCCTGAGCTGCTGCAGCCCCGCCTCCTGAGCTGCTGCCCCGCCTCCTGAGCTGCAGCCCCGCCTCCTGAGCTGCTGCCCCGCCTCCTGAGCTGCTGCCCCGCCTCCTGAGCTGCAGCCCCGATCATCCCTGACCAATGAGCTGCGTTGTTGCTCCGCCTTATAGAACCGTACTGATGGCCTAGCTACCTCAAGGGAGGGGGAGTTGTTTTGGTTCTGTCTACAGAGGAACCGGCTTCAGGGACCCAGAAGGGAACCGGTTCTTAAAGATCACCAGGAAGTCATGTTTGATTGGCTCAGAAGCTCTTCTGGGGATTCAGGGAAGAAAGAAACCACCGGCTGGTTTTCAGCACTTTTTATTGACGACAATTTATGATTGACAACATCAAAGACTGAAAGGTGGAGAAGCTACGTCAGCAATCAGAACCTCCAGAACAACAAGACGACAACCTAATCTGGAAAACTTCACTTCAAACAAAAACTCAAAACTTTGACTTTATTTTTAATAGTTTTACTCTTTGACTTTTAAATATGGAATAAAAATACAATAACACACACACACACACACACACACACACACACACACACACACACACACACACACACACTCTCTCTCTCTCTCTCAGGCTCTCCAGTGGTTCCGGTGGTTCTGGTGCCACAGTGCAGTGGGCAGGTTCTGGCAGCCCTGGTACTCCCGCCGCAGCTCGCCCTCCGTCAGCGGCGGCGTGGCGTTGCACGGCGCACCCGCCAGCGTGACGTTCAGGAGGCCGGCCCACGGCTCCAGGAGGCGGGGCATGCCGGCGCCCTGGTGACATCATCAGAGACAGAGCAGGTGAGAATTCAGGTGGTCGTCAGCAGAACCCGGCCAAGACCCGACGGTACCTTCCCCAGGTGGTCCAGCAGGCAGCTGCTGGGGGTGATGGAGGTCCAGCCGCCGCCGTCCGTCCTCCAGCCCGGGTCCGTCCTCCGGGCCGGACTCTGGATCAGAACCACGTTGAGGTGCTTCTGGGAACCTCGGAGCCTCTTGAGCAGAACGCCGCTGTAGCTCTGATCCATGAAGAGCAGCACACGAGACGCTCGGCAGCCCGCCAGGTCCGCCAGCAGCTCTGGCACCGAGTAGCGCTCCTTCAGGTCAGCCTGGGGGGCGGGGGGGGCGGGGGGGGTTCAAACCTTCACCAACGCCACATGTGTCACCATGGAAACCACTTCTCCCATCATGTGTCATGGTCGTTTGAACGGCTTCATGTTGTCACTGTTTGACACTGATGTGTGCCCCCCCTCCCCCCCTTGACCTTTGACCCCCAACTGCTACCCAGAGTAATGACATCACTGCATCATGTGACGAATCAGAGGACAGGGAATTAAACACTGAACAGCAAACTGACCGCGTCACCTTGACCTTTGACCCTATCACTCTCAAAATTCAATGGAACCATCGTTGGATGAAGACAAATCATCTCAGAAAGTTTCATGCAGTTTAAGTCAAATAAATACACGCAGACAAAAACAACTTTTGTCCCAATGGATCAGCCTCCAGGAGCAGAACCGACCAAAGTAAACAGAACGAAACCTCCAAAAACCTGCTAAAGGTGTGTGTGTGTGTGTGTGTGTGTGTGTGTGTGTGTGTGTGTGTGTGTGTCTTACGACTCCGTTAAGGTTGGCGTCCCACAGCAGCATGGTTCCGTCGCTGCAGGTCGGTGAGTTCAGGTAAAGAACCAGCGTGTCGGCGCAGTGCTGCTTCCTGCAGACGTACGACACGTGGTTACGAATCTCCGCCTTCTCCGTGGCCGGGTGCACGCCCTCCACGTCCTCTGTGGAACCACACATCAAACCTCAGGACCAGGACCAGGACCAGGACCAGGACCAGGACCAGGACCAGGACCAGCGTTTCCGTCGACTTGGAGTTGGAACATTTTCACAAAGTTCCATTTCAAAAAGTGTCTCCAAGCACCGTTGTCATGGAGACACACAAAACACAACAGCAGTCTGTAGCATGTAGCCTATAGCATGTAGCCTATAGCATGTAGCCTGTAGCATGTAGCCTGTAGCATGTAGCCTATAGCATGTAGCATGTAGCCTATAGCATGTAGCCTGTAGCCTATAGCATGTAGCATGTAACCTGTAGCATGTAGCCTGTAGCATGTAGCCTGTAGCCTATAGCATGTAGCCTGTAGCATGTATCCTATAGCATGTAGCCTTTAGCATGTAGCATGTGACCTGTAGCATGTAGCATGTAGCCTGTAGCATGTAACCTGTAGCCTGTAGCATGTAGCCTGTAGCCTGTAGCATGTAACCTGTAGCCTGTACCATGTAGCCTGTAGCATGTAGCCTGTAGCCTGTAGCATGTAGCATGTAGCCTGTAACCTGTAGCCTGTAGCATGTAGCCTGTAGCCTGTAGCATGTAACCTGTAGCCTGTAGCCTGTAGCATGTAGCATGTAGCATGTAGCATGTAGCCTACCAGGAAGCTGGCCGCTGCCAGCGAAGAAGGTCTTGATGTGGTCTCTGTGGAAGCCGTTGTTTCTCAGCATCAAGTAGAAGGAGTGAAGCTGGTCAGCCTGACGCTGGAAGGTCGTCTGCTGCCTCCAGCCGCCTGCACACACAGACAGGTTACTGTCCTCACTCAGAGTCGAGACTGGACAAACTGGACAGTCTGGACCCTGGAGGGTCTGGGACCCGGGTCCTGGCTCACCTGCCAGCAGGAGGGCGTGGTCACAGGTCTGGTAGAGGCGGCAGCTCAGGTGGGAGGAGAGCGGCTGCTGGTGGCAGCGGCGGGTGTTCTTGTTCAGCTCGCAGCTCGACTCTGGAACCAGGGGAGGGGAGAGGAGCGCCACCTGGGGGCAGGGGGAGAACTCCGGGTGCTCTGTGGTGCACAATATTGATCAGCTGTTGTGCCTGTTTTCTCTGGTGTGTGTGTGTGTGTGTGTGTGTGTGTGTGTGTGTGTGTGTGTGTGTGTGTGTGTGTGTGTGTGTGTGTGTGTCACACTGACCGACACACCGCAGTCTCTGTGTCCGGTTGTTGTCTCCAACTCGGACCACCAGGGGGGGGAAGTGCACCTCACACAGCCCTCCGATGGCGCCCCCCCGTGGTCGAGTCCCGCCGCCTGCCAGCCTGCCGTTACCCATGAGCCTCTCTGCTCCGTTCTGACGGCGCTTCAGCTGATTCTGACAACGACCCTTCAGAGCCAGAGTGAGACACTCTTCACCTGAGGACAAGACGAGGAAGACGAAGGGCGAGACGAGGAAGACAAAGGGCCGAGACGAGGAAGATGAAGGGGCGAGACGAGGAAGATAAAGGGTGAGGGCGGGATGAGGAAGACGAAGGGCGAGACGAGGAAGACAAAGGGCCGAGACGAGGAAGATAAAGGGTGAGGGCGGGATGAGGAAGACGAAGGGCGAGACGAGGAAGACGAAGGGGCGAGATGAGGAAGATAAAGGGTGAGGGCGGGACGAGGAAGACGAAGGGCGAGACGAGGAAGACGAAGGACGAGATGAGGAAGACAAAGGGGCGAGACGAGGAAGATGAAGGGGCGAGACGAGGAAGACAAAGGGTGAGGGCGAGACGAGGAAGACGAAGGGCGAGACGAGGAAGACGAAGGACGAGATGAGGATGACAAAGGGGCGAGACGAGGAAGATGAAGGGGCAAGACGAGGAAGATGAAGGGCGAGACGAGGAAGATGAAGGGCGAGACGAGGAAGACGAAGGACGAGATGAGGAAGACGAAGGCCAAGACGAGGAAGACAAAGGGTGAGGGCGAGACGAAGAAGAGGAAGGGGCAAGACGAGGAAGACAAAGGGTGAGGACGAGACGAGGAAGACGAAGGGCGAGACGAGGAAGACGAAGGGCGAGACGAGGAAGACGAAGGGGCGAGACGAGGAAGACAAAGGGTGAGGACGAGACGAGGAAGACGAAGGGCGAGACGAGGAAGACGAAGGACGAGATGAGGAAGACGAAGGGTAAGACGAGGAAGACAAAGGGTGAGGGCGAGACGAGGAAGAGGAAGGGGCGAGACGAGGAAGACAAAGGGTAAGACGAGGAAGACAAAGGGTGAGGGCGAGACGAGGAAGACAAAGGGCCGAGACGAGGAAGATAAAGGGTGAGGGCGGGATGAGGAAGACGAAGGGCGAGACGAGGAAGACGAAGGGGCGAGATGAGGAAGATAAAGGGTGAGGGCGGGACGAGGAAGACGAAGGGCGAGACGAGGAAGACGAAGGACGAGATGAGGAAGACAAAGGGGCGAGACGAGGAAGATGAAGGGGCGAGACGAGGAAGACAAAGGGTGAGGGCGAGACGAGGAAGACGAAGGGCGAGACGAGGAAGACGAAGGACGAGATGAGGAAGACAAAGGGGCGAGACGAGGAAGATGAAGGGTAAGACGAGGAAGACAAAGGGTGAGGGCGAGACGAGGAAGACAAAGGGCCGAGACGAGGAAGATAAAGGGTGAGGGCGGGATGAGGAAGACGAAGGGCGAGACGAGGAAGACGAAGGGGCGAGACGAGGAAGACAAAGGGTAAGACGAGGAAGACAAAGGGTGAGGGCGAGACGAGGAAGACAAAGGGCCGAGACGAGGAAGATAAAGGGTGAGGGCGGGATGAGGAAGACGAAGGGCGAGACGAGGAAGACGAAGGGGCGAGATGAGGAAGATAAAGGGTGAGGGCGGGACGAGGAAGACGAAGGGCGAGACGAGGAAGACGAAGGACGAGATGAGGAAGACAAAGGGGCGAGACGAGGAAGATGAAGGGGCGAGACGAGGAAGACAAAGGGTGAGGGCGAGACGAGGAAGACGAAGGGCGAGACGAGGAAGACGAAGGACGGGATGAGGAAGACAAAGGGGCGAGACGAGGAAGATGAAGGGGCGAGACGAGGAAGACAAAGGGTGAGGGCGAGACGAGGAAGACGAAGGGCGAGACGAGGAAGACGAAGGACGAGATGAGGAAGACAAAGGGGCGAGACGAGGAAGATGAAGGGGCGAGACGAGGAAGATGAAGGGCGAGACGAGGAAGACGAAGGGCGAGACGAGGAAGACGAAGGACGAGATGAGGAAGACGAAGGGCAAGACGAGGAAGACAAAGGGTGAGGGCGAGACGAGGAAGAGGAAGGGGCAAGACGAGGAAGACAAAGGGTGAGGACGAGACGAGGAAGACGAAGGGCGAGACGAGGAAGACGAAGGACGAGATGAGGAAGACGAAGGGGCGAGACGAGGAAGACAAAGGGTGAGGACGAGACGAGGAAGACGAAGGGCGAGACGAGGAAGACGAAGGACGAGATGAGGAAGACGAAGGGTAAGACGAGGAAGACAAAGGGTGAGGGCGAGACGAGGAAGGGGCGAGACGAGGAAGACAAAGGGTAAGACGAGGAAGACAAAGGGTGAGGGCGAGACGAGGAAGACGAAGGACGAGATGAGGAAGACAAAGGGGCGAGACGAGGAAGATGAAGGGGCGAGACGAGGAAGACGAAGGGTGAGGGCGAGACGAGGAAGACGAAGGACGAGATGAGGAAGACAAAGGGGCGAGACGAGGAAGATGAAGGGGCGAGACGAGGAAGACAAAGGGTGAGGGCGAGACGAGGAAGACGAAGGGCGAGACGAGGAAGACGAAGGACGAGATGAGGAAGACGAAGGGCAAGACGAGGAAGACAAAGGGTGAGGGCGAGACGAAGAAGAGGAAGGGGCAAGACGAGGAAGACAAAGGGTGAGGACGAGACGAGGAAGACGAAGGGCGAGACGAGGAAGACGAAGGGCGAGACGAGGAAGACGAAGGGCGAGACGAGGAAGACGAAGGGGCGAGACGAGGAAGACAAAGGGTGAGGGCGAGACGAGGAAGACGAAGGGCGAGACGAGGAAGACGAAGGACGAGATGAGGAAGACGAAGGGCAAGACGAGGAAGACAAAGGGTGAGGGCGAGACGAGGAAGAGGAAGGGGCAAGACGAGGAAGACAAAGGGTGAGGACGAGACGAGGAAGACGAAGGGCGAGACGAGGAAGACGAAGGACGAGATGAGGAAGACGAAGGGGCGAGACGAGGAAGACAAAGGGTGAGGACGAGACGAGGAAGACGAAGGGCGAGACGAGGAAGACGAAGGACGAGATGAGGAAGACGAAGGGTAAGACGAGGAAGACAAAGGGTGAGGGCGAGACGAGGAAGGGGCGAGACGAGGAAGACAAAGGGTAAGACGAGGAAGACAAAGGGTGAGGGCGAGACGAGGAAGACGAAGGACGAGATGAGGAAGACAAAGGGGCGAGACGAGGAAGATGAAGGGGCGAGACGAGGAAGACAAAGGGTGAGGGCGAGACGAGGAAGACGAAGGACGAGATGAGGAAGACAAAGGGGCGAGACGAGGAAGATGAAGGGGCGAGACGAGGAAGACAAAGGGTGAGGGCGAGACGAGGAAGACGAAGGGCGAGACGAGGAAGACGAAGGACGAGATGAGGAAGACGAAGGGCAAGACGAGGAAGACAAAGGGTGAGGGCGAGACGAAGAAGAGGAAGGGGCAAGACGAGGAAGACAAAGGGTGAGGACGAGACGAGGAAGACGAAGGGCGAGACGAGGAAGACGAAGGGCGAGACGAGGAAGACGAAGGGCGAGACGAGGAAGACGAAGGGGCGAGACGAGGAAGACAAAGGGTGAGGACGAGACGAGCAAGACGAAGGGCGAGACGAGGAAGACGAAGGACGAGATGAGGAAGACGAAGGGTAAGACGAGGAAGACAAAGGGTGAGGGCGAGACGAGGAAGAGGAAGGGGCGAGACGAGGAAGACAAAGGGTAAGACGAGGAAGACAAAGGGTGAGGGCGAGACGAGGAAGACAAAGGGCCGAGACGAGGAAGATAAAGGGTGAGGGCGGGATGAGGAAGACGAAGGGCGAGACGAGGAAGACGAAGGGGCGAGATGAGGAAGATAAAGGGTGAGGGCGGGACGAGGAAGACGAAGGGCGAGACGAGGAAGACGAAGGACGAGATGAGGAAGACAAAGGGGCGAGACGAGGAAGATGAAGGGGCGAGACGAGGAAGACAAAGGGTGAGGGCGAGACGAGGAAGACGAAGGGCGAGACGAGGAAGACGAAGGACGAGATGAGGAAGACAAAGGGGCGAGACGAGGAAGATGAAGGGGCGAGACGAGGAAGACAAAGGGTGAGGGCGAGACGAGGAAGACGAAGGGCGAGACGAGGAAGACGAAGGACGAGATGAGGAAGACAAAGGGGCGAGACGAGGAAGATGAAGGGGCGAGACGAGGAAGATGAAGGGCGAGACGAGGAAGACGAAGGGCGAGACGAGGAAGACGAAGGACGAGATGAGGAAGACGAAGGGCAAGACGAGGAAGACAAAGGGTGAGGGCGAGACGAGGAAGAGGAAGGGGCAAGACGAGGAAGACAAAGGGTGAGGACGAGACGAGGAAGACGAAGGGCGAGACGAGGAAGACGAAGGACGAGATGAGGAAGACGAAGGGGCGAGACGAGGAAGACAAAGGGTGAGGACGAGACGAGGAAGACGAAGGGCGAGACGAGGAAGACGAAGGACGAGATGAGGAAGACGAAGGGGCGAGACGAGGAAGACAAAGGGTGAGGACGAGACGAGGAAGACGAAGGGCGAGACGAGGAAGACGAAGGACGAGATGAGGAAGACGAAGGGTAAGACGAGGAAGACAAAGGGTGAGGGCGAGACGAGGAAGGGGCGAGACGAGGAAGACAAAGGGTAAGACGAGGAAGACAAAGGGTGAGGGCGAGACGAGGAAGACAAAGGGTGAGGACGAGACGAGGAAATCGCAGGGCGAGACGAGGAAGACGAAGGGCGAGCAAAACATCCACAATCTTTTACATGGACTGGCCTGTGGCGGTCTGATGGACAGCTGTTAGCATTAGCATTAGCTGGGATGACGTCACCTCCTCAGATGGTGATTGGTCGGTCAGAGGGACTCACCCAGGTAAAGCCCGTCCAGGTGTGAGCACCTCCTCTTGGTCACGTTCACGTCCACATAGAACAGGACCAGCGGGTGGCCGAAGTTCTGACCCGGACTCGGGTCCAGCACCAGCACGGCATCGTGGGCCGGGGCGGGGGAGGGGCCGGGGGCGGAGCCAGGGGAGGGGCCGGCCAACATGGAGCTGAAACCCCCCCGAGGTAGAGAGGACCCCCCCTGGGGAGACTCAGGGAGGACGGCAAACACCTTGTCTGAAGGACCACACACACACACACACACACACACACACACACACACACACACACACACACACACACACACACACACACACACACACACACAGAAGAAATTCTGTGATGTGACTCCGTGACTCGGTCACTCAGTGTTCAGTGACTCAGTGACTCCGTGACTCGGTGACTCAGTGAGTTAGTGACTCAGTGACTCGGTCACTCCGTGACTCAGTGACTCGGTGACTCCGTGACTCGGTGACTCAGTGAGTTAGTGACTCAGTGACTCGGTCACTCCGTGACTCAGTGACTCGGTGACCCAGTGACTTACTGACTCAGTGACTTAGTGACTCGGTCACTCCGTGACTCAGTGACTCAGTGAGTTAGTGACTCGGTGACTCGGTACCTGTGGTGGTGGCTCCTCGGGGCTCTGACACGTACACGGCGACAGCAGACAGTGGCAGGTGAGCGACTCGTCGGCACTCGGACTCGGACAGCGAGGTGGTGCGGCGGCAGCGGTCCAGCTGGTCCCAGTGCAGGACCTGCAGGCCGGACCGAACCCAGCGCTCCACCCGGGTCAGACTTGACACCGAGTCACAGAGTTGCTGACTCGCAGAGAGGAAGACGAGGAGGAGGAGACTTGGAGGAACCATGCTGAGCTGGTCTTCAGAGGATACACGGTCCTCAACCAGGAGGACCAGGAGGACCAGGAGGACCAGAGGGAACCAGGACCTGGAGGAACCAGCAGGACCAGCACGACCAGGAGGAACCAGCAGGACAAGGAGGAACCAGGAGGACCAGCAAGACCAGGAGGAACCAGCAGGACAGGGAGGACCAGCAGGAAAACAAGGGTGTAGTTGAATCAGGGATTCAAACCGAGTCTCCAGTCTCTCTAGTCCATCGTGTCTTTGAACTTTTGTCCTCAAACTTTTCCTCAGAAAACTTTCTTGAATCAGAAGGTTTGAGTCAGCTGGAGTCTTCTCCTCCGTCTCTTCTCCTCCGTCTCTTCTCCTCCGTCTCTTCTCCTCCGTCTCTTCTCCTCCGTCTCTTCTCCTCCGTCACTCCTCCGTCACTCCTTTGTCTCTTCTCCTCCGTCTTCTGTTTTTGAAGTGAAGTTTTGAAAAATGTCCTTTGACTCGTCTTCAGCTCTTCTTCTCTGTGAACGACAGAAAGAAAGAAAGACGGAGTCCGTCCTCCTCCGCCTGCTTTTATCTGGATCACACACACACACACACACACACACACACACACACACACACACACACACACACACACACACACACACACACACACACACACACACACACGTCAGAGGGAGGGATGAAAGGAAGGAGAAAGGATCATTAATGAGTGAAAGGAGAGAAAAGAGTGTGAAAGAAGAAGATGGAGGGAGAAAAGGAATGAGAGAAGAAAGATGAAACAATATGAAGAGAAGAGAGAAAAGTGTAGAGGAAGTGGGGATGAGATGTCCAGAAAGAAGAAGGGATGTGAGAGAAGAGGACAGAGATATTAAAGGATGAAGAGGAGGATGAAGAGAAGGATGAAGAGGGGGAGGAAAAGTTTGCAGAGTAAGGAGAGGAGCTCCCTCTAGTGGACAAAGCAAAGAGTCACACACAGCTCTCGTGTCTTTCTTTTTTAGTAATTAAATTAAATTAAATTAAATTAAATTAAATTAAATTAAATTAAATTAAATTAAATAAAATTTTAAAAATGGATTTAATGGAGTCATAATCGGTAAAATCCACTTCCTAAAGTTCACAGCTCTGCTCTGGCACATGGCACCACGAGAGGAAGTACTTCCTCCTCTTCCCAAGATGGGCGTGTGTGGGCGGAGCCTGTCCAGCTCAGGCTCCATTCACACAACAACTTTTTACGTGACGACACCTCTACTGTTAAATAAAGTGTTTCCACGGCAACAGCAGACACACTGACACCATGTAGTTAGTCTGCCGGGCCACAGGAGGGCGCTGTGGCTTGTTTTAGTAATGAAACCACACAGACGTGTGCAGAGAACAAAATGCTTCGTGAACAAAATGGAGTCTCAACTATTAAACTACCGATATGGAGGATAAAACTAGAATAGAACCGCCAGTCAAACCACTCCGGGTCGGCCATGTTGGTTCACTGCAGGGGGCATCGTGACCATGAAAGAATCTTTCAGGAGTTGGGATAAAACCAACCAGACCACGTCGACCATCTGGACGAGCGGAGCTCTATTAGAAAGAACCAGGTTCTAGTTCAGGTTCTAGTTCAAGTACTAGTTCAGGTTCTAGTTCAGGTACTAGTCCAGGTTCTAGTTCAGGTTCTAGTTCAGGTACTAGTTCAGGTTCTAGTTCAAGTACTAGTTCAGGTTCTAGTTCAGGTTCTAGTTCAGGTTCTAGTTCAGGTACTAGTCCAGGTTCTAGTTCAGGTTCTAGTTCAGGTTCTAGTTCAGGTTCTAGTCCAGTTCTTAATGAGCAGCTCCAAAGAAGCGGTGGTGTTCCCATGGTCAGGGAGCCAGTAGAACCACGTCATCACGTCACTGGTTCCACCATCGTAGCACCGGCAGGATACAGGAACCAGGAGACAGACTGTCCCAGTGGTTTGGTCCGGGTCCATCTAGTCTGACCTGAACCTCGGATGAAGACATTGAGTCTCCTCGTCGCTCTACTGCTGGTTCTTGGACGTTCCATAGTGACGTTCTGCTGCTTTCACTTTATTTCTGGACGTTTCTGAATCAAAAGCTTCAACATGGAGGAACGGAGGTGTAGAATGATAGAACTGCTCTACAGCCGTTTCCATGGTAACCTAGGTAACCACTCTGATTAAAGTTCTCTTTCACATGAAGACATTAAAATGCTCATTTTAGCTCTAAACACTCCAACTTTCATTTCCAGTAGTTTGTAGTTTGTTCAGTAGTTCCTGAGGAACCAGAAGTCTGGCTTCATTAGAAAGAAGTTCTGTAGAGCGTCTCATAGCGGAGCAGAGCGCCCCCTGCTGCCTCATGAGGACCTCAGCCGGCGGTCAGAAGGTGAAACAAGACCTGGAGGTGAAGTTAGTTACGATGATGTCATCATGAAAAGCCTGAAAGAACCTGGTTCTAGGTTCTAGATCCACCAGCTGACTGACAGGAGGAGCTCTGCAGCTCTAGAACCACGGCTCCACCATCACCTTGAGATTATCTCCTTCCCTCGTATTATTAACTTGAGGGAACCACTTATTAGATCGTTCCCACGTTATTAGTATTGTTTCTCTAGAACCGCTCTGGGGCTCCGTGTTCCCTGGAGATTTCAGAAAGACGGTTCAACCTCGCCTCCACCTTGTAGGTAGTGATACCTCCAGAGATAACTCCGCCCCCAGCTGATGACACATCTGACCCCAGTCCGGCTCCTGTCCGGTCCCAGTCCGGCTCCTGTCCGGTCCCAGTCCGGCTCCTCTCTGGTCCAGTAACGAAGTGGGACCAGTGTAGCAGCGGTTTAGCCCCTGTCTGGCCGGGGCTTTGGCAGTGGAAAGACAAAGAACTGGTGCTAAGTCTGGCCCTGGACCAGAACTAGAACCTGGTTCTTTTTGGTGGAAAAGCCCCCTGTGACCCACTGGGTCGATTCCCCTCCACACCGCCGGGAGGCGACTCTCTCCCACCGCTTCGCCTGAAGACCGCGGTTCATAGACGATCTTTGAGTCTGTGTGTGTGTGATGCGTCACTCGGATGTGGATCTCTGTCCGACCGTACAGCCGGTACCGGGCGGCCCGCGGCGGTGAGTTCGGCTCGGAGGAATCTGGTCACGGCCTGGCGGAGCAGCAGGGGAGAGTCCCGGGGCGGCCGGACCGGACGTCTCGTTACCGGCTCTGACTTCACGGCGCGGCGGCTCGTGTTGTGGTTGTTGCTAAGCTAACTCCGCGCGAAGATCAGACAGGTGAGTAACGTTAACTGACAGTACTTGTTACTAACTAAGGACTAGTTACTAGTTACCAACAGACTACTAGTTACAAGTTGAGGACGAGTTACAAGTAACTGAGAATTAGTGACAAGTTACAAGTTAGTGAAGGTAACTTTACTAGTTACAAGTCATTTTCAGGACTAGTGACAAGTCAATGAAGGCAACAGTACTAGTTATAAGTAACTAACAGGACTAGTTACAAGTCAATGAAGGTAACGAGAACTTTCTATGATTGTAAGAGCTGCAATGATCAGGTTGGCTTCTCCATGGTAACGACAACAACAACAACAACATATTATATTATAACATTATATAGTGACTCTAAACGCTTTCAGAAATGATTATACATTCACACAGTCAGACCCCCAGACTCTAACCCAACAGGAAGTCAGACCCCCAGACTCTAACCCAACAGGAAGTCAGACCCCCAGACTCTAACCCAACAGGAAGTCAGACCCCCAGACTCTAACCCAACAGGAAGTTATGACACCCAGACTCTAACCCAACAGGAAGTCAGACCCCCAGACTCTAACCCAACAGGAAGTCAGAACCCCAGACTCTAACCCAACAGGAAGTCAGACCCCCAGACTCTAACCCAACAGGAAGTTATGACACCCAGACTCTAACCCAACAGGAAGTCAGACCCCCAGACTCTAACCCAACAGGAAGTCAGAACCCCAGACTCTAACCCAACAGGAAGTTATGACACCCAGACTCTAACCCAACAGGAAGTCAGAACCCCAGACT
This sequence comes from Lipophrys pholis, assembly GCF_963383615.2. NCBI lineage: Eukaryota > Metazoa > Chordata > Actinopteri > Blenniiformes > Blenniidae > Lipophrys > Lipophrys pholis. The sequence continues at coordinate 29,430,923 of NC_137632.1, read as the reverse complement.
CTAACCCAACAGGAAGTTATGACACCCAGACTCTAACCCAACAGGAAGTTATGACACCCAGACTCTAACCCAACAGGAAGTCAGAACCCCAGACTCTAACCCAACAGGAAGTTATGACACCCAGACTCTAACCCAACAGGAAGTCAGACCCCCAGACTCTAACCCAACAGGAAGTCAGAACCCCAGACTCTAACCCAACAGGAAGTCAGACCCCCAGACTCTAACCCAACAGGAAGTCAGACCCCCAGACTCTAACCCAACAGGAAGTCAGACCCCCAGACTCTAACCCAACAGGAAGTCAGAACCCCAGACTCTAACCCAACAGGAAGTCAGACCCCCAGACTCTAACCCAACAGGAAGTTATGACACTTGGTGTTCACGGTGAAATTGAACTCCTCCTGAATCCAGGAAACGGCCTGTATTTACAACAGTTCAGATGAAAAGTGAATCAGAATTCTTCCACAAAAGTCAGAGGGCGTTGCCATGGCAGCCCCCTGATATTCCATTCTTTGCCATCAAACAGGAAGTGATGTGTAACTGCTCTACAAGCTTCAAACAGCCTCAAACTTTACATGAGTGATGACAGCACTGCCCTGATGAATTCCACAGACCAATATACAGTCACAGTGAGAGCGCCATCTGGTGGATGGACAGGAAGTGCTGTATAACTAGCCTGTACATGCTTCAATCAGCCTCAAACTTTACATGTATGATCACAGTCGGCCTTCATCACATCCACAGGCCAAAATACACTGTCAATCACAGCGCCACCTGGTGGACATGCTTCCATTCGCTGACATGCAAAGATGCTACAACCGTTACACGCTGCTTGCAGCTTTTATACATTTTTTTCTTCCCTGATTTCCGGCGCGTCCCTAGTCTCACAACGTTGGGAACGTGGACACAAAACTCACGTCGTGCAGAATGTCATTCTGCACGACTGATGTTAACGATTCGGCTGAATAAATCCAAAAACCTGAAAATGTTCCTGTCCAAGGTAGATAGGAGAGGCACCTCATGGAGGAGATCAAAGAGATCAGCGTCTGTTGCCATGGAGACGCTGCAGCTGTCAGACAGGAGCAGAGCTCTGACAATCGCTCTACGTTTCCTCTGGAATCTTCTGGTCTTGTTTGTTTTTCCCTCATTGATTGTTTCTCCTGTTCTGCAGCTCTGGTCCTGCTGGAGACCCCAACTTTCTCAGGTCTTTTCTCAGAGGTTGACTTGGACCTGATCCTGTTGCCCCCTCCGGGCTCTGTCCTCCTGGTCGCCCCCCCCCCCAGGGTCTCTTTGGGGCAGCAGGAATGCGAGCCGCTGGTCAGGCTTCATCCAGAACTTGTCTGTTCCCTCGGAGTTGACGTCCGAGGGAACTTTTTTTTTGACCCGGCTGTTCCCGCCATCCACCTCCACCACCACCCCACCCCCCGGGCTGAGCCATGCCCACCAATCAGTCGTCGCCGTGGGACGGGAGGAAGCCCCGCCCCCTCCCCAGCGGTCCTGCCACTGCGGCCTTCAAAGTGCCTTTAGCAGCTCAGACATGTGACGGGTTGTCTCCCGGGACGGACCGAGCCAAAGACCAGTCCCTGTGGGTGGGCGGGGCCAGGGATCAAACTGCCCCCTCCTGGAGATGCTCCACCACCGTACCCCCCGGGTCTGGCCCCCATGGTTCCGGCTCCCCCGGGTCTGGGCCCCCCAGGCTGAAGTGTAGCGACGGGGCGTCTGGACGTCCACAGCTGATCAGAAGACCAAACACTGAGCTGCTCAGCAGCTGCATCGGGGTGAGTGACAGTCTCAGAACACTTCCTGTTTCTCTTTGTTTCCTGTTCACACTTCCTGTTTCTCTTGTTTCCTGTTCACACTTCCTGTTTCTATTGTTTCCTGTTCACACTTCCTGTTTCTCTTGTTTCCTGTTCACACTTCCTGTTTCTCTTTGTTTCCTGTTCACACTTCCTGTTTCTCTTGTTTCCTGTTCACACTTCCTGTTTCTATTGTTTCCTGTTCACACTTCCTGTTTCTATTGTTTCCTGTTCACACTTCCTGTTTCTCTTGTTTCCTGTTCACACTTCCTGTTTCTCTTTGTTTCCTGTTCACACTTCCTGTTTCTCTTTGTTTCCTTTTCTTTCACACTTCCTGTTTCTCTTTGTTTCCTGTTCACACTTCCTGTTTCTCTTTGTTTCCTGTTCATTCACACTTCCTGTTTCTCTTGTTTCCTGTTCACACTTCCTGTTTCTCTTTGTTTCCTGTTCACACTTCCTGTTTCTCTTTTGTTTCCTGTTCACACTTCCTGTTTCTCTTTGTTTCCTGTTTACACTTCCTGTTTGTCTTTGTTTCCTGTTCACACTTCCTGTTTCTCTTTGTTTCCTGTTCTTTCACACTTCCTGTTTCTCTTTGTTTCCTGTTCACACTTCCTGTTTCTCTTGTTTCCTGTTCACACTTCCTGTTTCTCTTTGTTTCCTGTTCACACTTCCTGTTTCTCTTTGTTTCCTGTTCACACTTCCTGTTTCTCTTGTTTCCTGTTCACACTTCCTGTTTCTCTTTGTTTCCTGTTCACACTTCCTGTTTCTCTTTGTTTCCTGTTCACACTTCCTGTTTCTCTTGTTTCCTGTTCACACTTCCTGTTTCTCTTTGTTTCCTGTTCACACTTCCTGTTTCTCTTGTTTCCTGTTCACACTTCCTGTTTCTCTTTGTTTCCTGTTCACACTTCCTGTTTCTCTTTGTTTCCTGTTCACACTTCCTGTTTCTCTTTGTTTCCTGTTTACACTTCCTGTTTCTCTTGTTTCCTGTTCACACTTCCTGTTTCTCTTTGTTTCCTGTTCACACTTCCTGTTTCCCTTGTTTCCTGTTCACACTTCCTGTTTCTCTTTGTTTCCTGTTCACACTTCCTGTTTCTCTTTGTTTCCTGTTCACACTTCCTGTTACTCTTTGTTTCCTGTTCACACTTCCTGTTTCTCTTTGTTTCCTGTTCACACTTCCTGTTTCTCTTTGTTTCCTGTTCACACTTCCTGTTTCTCTTTGTTTCCTGTTTACACTTCCTGTTTCTCTTTGTTTCCTGTTCTTTCACACTTCCTGTTTCTCTTTGTTTCCTGTTCACACTTCCTGTTTCTCTTTGTTTCCTGTTCTTTCACACTTCCTGTTTCTCTTTGTTTCCTGTTCACACCTCCCGTTTCTCTTGTTTCCTGTTCACACTTCCTGTTTCTCTTTGTTTCCTGTTCACACTTCCTGTTACTCTTTGTTTCCTGTTCACACTTCCTGTTTCTCTTTGTTTCCTGTTCACACTTCCTGTTTCTCTTTGTTTCCTGTTCACACTTCCTGTTTCTCTTTGTTTCCTGTTTACACTTCCTGTTTCTCTTTGTTTCCTGTTCTTTCACACTTCCTGTTTCTCTTTGTTTCCTGTTCACACTTCCTGTTTCTCTTTGTTTCCTGTTCTTTCACACTTCCTGTTTCTCTTTGTTTCCTGTTCACACCTCCCGTTTCTCTTGTTTCCTGTTCACACTTCCTGTTTCTCTTTGTTTCCTGTTCACACTTCCTGTTTCTCTTTGTTTCCTGTTCACACTTCCTGTTTCTCTTGTTTCCTGTTCACACTTCCTGTTTCTCTTTGTTTCCTGTTCACACTTCCTGTTACTCTTTGTTTCCTGTTCACACTTCCTGTTTCTCTTGTTTCCTGTTCACACTTCCTGTTTCTCTTTGTTTTCTGTTCACACTTCCTGTTTCTCTTGTTTCCTGTTCACACTTCCTGTTTCTCTTTGTTTCCTGTTCACACTTCCTGTTTCTCTTTGTTTCCTGTTCACACTTCCTGTTTCTCTTGTTTCCTGTTCACACTTCCTGTTTCTCTTTGTTTCCTGTTCACACTTCCTGTTTCTCTTTGTTTCCTGTTCACACTTCCTGTTTCTCTTGTTTCCTGTTCACACTTCCTGTTTCTCTTTGTTTCCTGTTCACACTTCCTGTTTCTCTTGTTTCCTGTTCACACTTCCTGTTTCTCTTTGTTTCCTGTTCACACTTCCTGTTTCTCTTTGTTTCCTGTTCACACTTCCTGTTTCTCTTTGTTTCCTGTTTACACTTCCTGTTTCTCTTGTTTCCTGTTCACACTTCCTGTTTCTCTTTGTTTCCTGTTCACACTTCCTGTTTCTCTTGTTTCCTGTTCACACTTCCTGTTTCTCTTTGTTTCCTGTTCACACTTCCTGTTTCTCTTTGTTTCCTGTTCACACTTCCTGTTACTCTTTGTTTCCTGTTCACACTTCCTGTTTCTCTTTGTTTCCTGTTCACACTTCCTGTTTCTCTTTGTTTCCTGTTCACACTTCCTGTTTCTCTTTGTTTCCTGTTTACACTTCCTGTTTCTCTTTGTTTCCTGTTCTTTCACACTTCCTGTTTCTCTTTGTTTCCTGTTCACACTTCCTGTTTCTCTTTGTTTCCTGTTCTTTCACACTTCCTGTTTCTCTTTGTTTCCTGTTCACACCTCCCGTTTCTCTTGTTTCCTGTTCACACTTCCTGTTTCTCTTTGTTTCCTGTTCACACTTCCTGTTTCTCTTTGTTTCCTGTTCACACTTCCTGTTTCTCTTGTTTCCTGTTCACACTTCCTGTTTCTCTTTGTTTCCTGTTCACACTTCCTGTTACTCTTTGTTTCCTGTTCACACTTCCTGTTTCTCTTGTTTCCTGTTCACACTTCCTGTTTCTCTTTGTTTTCTGTTCACACTTCCTGTTTCTCTTGTTTCCTGTTCACACTTCCTGTTTCTCTTTGTTTCCTGTTCACACTTCCTGTTTCTCTTTGTTTCCTGTTCACACTTCCTGTTTCTCTTTGTTTCCTGTTCACACTTCCTGTTTCTCTTTGTTTCCTGTTTACACTT
>NC_137632.1:29403585-29421085 GCF_963383615.2 Lipophrys pholis | reverse complement strand
CTCCTCTGGTTGTTACTGAGTGTTTCTCTGTTCCGGTTGTTGTTGCTGAGTGTTTCTCTCCTCCGGTTGTTACTGAGTGTTTCTCTCCTCCGGTTGTTGTTACTGAGTGTTTCTCTCCTCCGGTTGTTACTGAGTGTTTCTCTCCTCCGGTTGTTGTTACTGAGTGTTTCTCTCCTCCGGTTGTTGCTGAGTGTTTCTCTCCTCCGGTTGTTACTGAGTGTTTCTCTCCTCCGGTTGTTGTTACTGAGTGTTTCTCTCCTCTGGTTGTTACTGAGTGTTTCTCTCCTCCGGTTGTTGCTGAGTGTTTCTCTCCTCCGGTTGTTGTTACTGAGTGTTTCTCTCCTCCGGTTGTTGCTGAGTGTTTCTCTGCTCTGGTTGTTACTGAGTGTTTCTCTCCTCCGGTTGTTGCTGAGTGTTTCTCTCCTCCGGTTGTTGCTGAGTGTTTCTCTCCTCCGGTTGTTGCTGAGTGTTTCTCTCCTCCGGTTGTTACTGAGTGTTTCTCTCCTCCGGTTGTTGCTGAGTGTTTCTCTGCTCTGGTTGTTGTTACTGAGTGTTTCTCTCCTCCGGTTGTTGCTGAGTGTTTCTCTCCTCTGGTTGTTGTTACTGAGTGTTTCTCTGCTCTGGTTGTTGTTACTGAGTGTTTCTCTCCTCTGGTTGTTGTTACTGAGTGTTTCTCTGCTCTGGTTGTTGTTGCTGAGTGTTTCTCTCCTCCGGTTGTTGTTGCTGAGTGTTTCTCTCCTCCGGTTGTTGTTGCTGAGTGTTTCTCTGCTCTGGTTGTTACTGAGTGTTTCTCTGCTCCGGTTGTTGTTACTGAGTGTTTCTCTGCTCCGGTTGTTGTTACTGAGTGTTTCTCTCCTCTGGTGGTTGTTACTGAGTGTTTCTCTCCTCTGGTTGTTACTGAGTGTTTCTCTGCTCTGGTTGTTACTGAGTGTTTCTCTGTTCCGGTTGTTGTTGCTGAGTGTTTCTCTCCTCCGGTTGTTACTGAGTGTTTCTCTCCTCCGGTTGTTGTTACTGAGTGTTTCTCTCCTCCGGTTGTTGTTACTGAGTGTTTCTCTGCTCTGGTTGTTGTTGCTGAGTGTTTCTCTGCTCTGGTTGTTGTTGCTGAGTGTTTCTCTACTCCGGTTGTTGTTGCTGAGTGTTTCTCTACTCCGGTTGTTGTTGCTGAGTGTTTCTCTCCTCCGGTTGTTGTTACTGAGTGTTTCTCTCCTCCGGTTGTTGTTACTGAGTGTTTCTCTCCTCCGGTTGTTGTTACTGAGTGTTTCTCTGCTCTGGTTGTTGTTGCTGAGTGTTTCTCTCTTCCGGTTGTTACTGAGTGTTTCTCTGCTCTGGTTGTTGTTACTGAGTGTTTCTCTGCTCTGGTTGTTGTTACTGAGTGTTTCTCTGCTCTGGTTGTTGTTGCTGAGTGTTTCTCTGCTCTGGTTGTTACTGAGTGTTTCTCTGCTCCGGTTGTTGTTACTGAGTGTTTCTCTGCTCCGGTTGTTGTTACTGAGTGTTTCTCTGCTCTGGTTGTTGTTACTGAGTGTTTCTCTGCTCTGGTTGTTGTTGCTGAGTGTTTCTCTGCTCTGGTTGTTACTGAGTGTTTCTCTGCTCCGGTTGTTGTTACTGAGTGTTTCTCTGCTCTGGTTGTTGTTACTGAGTGTTTCTCTCCTCCGGTTGTTACTGAGTGTTTTTCTCCTCCGGTTGTTGTTACTGAGTGTTTCTCTGCTCTGGTTGTTGTTACTGAGTGTTTCTCTGCTCTGGTTGTTGTTGCTGAGTGTTTCTCTGCTCTGGTTGTTGTTACTGAGTGTTTCTCTGCTCTGGTTGTTGTTACTGAGTGTTTCTCTCCTCCGGTTGTTGTTACTGAGTGTTTCTCTGCTCTGGTTGTTACTGAGTGTTTCTCTGCTCTGGTTGTTGTTACTGAGTGTTTCTCTGCTCTGGTTGTTGTTACTGAGTGTTTCTCTCCTCCGGTTGTTGTTACTGAGTGTTTCTCTCCTCCGGTTGTTGTTACTGAGTGTTTCTCTCCTCCGGTTGTTACTGAGTGTTTCTCTCCTCCGGTTGTTGTTACTGAGTGTTTCTCTCCTCCGGTTGTTGCTGAGTGTTTCTCTCCTCCGGTTGTTACTGAGTGTTTCTCTCCTCCGGTTGTTGTTACTGAGTGTTTCTCTCCTCTGGTTGTTACTGAGTGTTTCTCTCCTCCGGTTGTTGCTGAGTGTTTCTCTCCTCCGGTTGTTGTTACTGAGTGTTTCTCTCCTCCGGTTGTTGCTGAGTGTTTCTCTGCTCTGGTTGTTACTGAGTGTTTCTCTCCTCCGGTTGTTGCTGAGTGTTTCTCTCCTCCGGTTGTTGCTGAGTGTTTCTCTCCTCCGGTTGTTGCTGAGTGTTTCTCTCCTCCGGTTGTTACTGAGTGTTTCTCTCCTCCGGTTGTTGCTGAGTGTTTCTCTGCTCTGGTTGTTGTTACTGAGTGTTTCTCTCCTCCGGTTGTTGCTGAGTGTTTCTCTCCTCTGGTTGTTGTTACTGAGTGTTTCTCTGCTCTGGTTGTTGTTACTGAGTGTTTCTCTCCTCTGGTTGTTGTTACTGAGTGTTTCTCTGCTCTGGTTGTTGTTGCTGAGTGTTTCTCTCCTCCGGTTGTTGTTGCTGAGTGTTTCTCTCCTCCGGTTGTTGTTGCTGAGTGTTTCTCTGCTCTGGTTGTTACTGAGTGTTTCTCTGCTCCGGTTGTTGTTACTGAGTGTTTCTCTGCTCCGGTTGTTGTTACTGAGTGTTTCTCTCCTCTGGTGGTTGTTACTGAGTGTTTCTCTCCTCTGGTTGTTACTGAGTGTTTCTCTGCTCTGGTTGTTACTGAGTGTTTCTCTGTTCCGGTTGTTGTTGCTGAGTGTTTCTCTCCTCCGGTTGTTACTGAGTGTTTCTCTCCTCCGGTTGTTGTTACTGAGTGTTTCTCTCCTCCGGTTGTTGTTACTGAGTGTTTCTCTGCTCTGGTTGTTGTTGCTGAGTGTTTCTCTGCTCTGGTTGTTGTTGCTGAGTGTTTCTCTACTCCGGTTGTTGTTGCTGAGTGTTTCTCTACTCCGGTTGTTGTTGCTGAGTGTTTCTCTCCTCCGGTTGTTGTTACTGAGTGTTTCTCTCCTCCGGTTGTTGTTACTGAGTGTTTCTCTCCTCCGGTTGTTGTTACTGAGTGTTTCTCTGCTCTGGTTGTTGTTGCTGAGTGTTTCTCTCTTCCGGTTGTTACTGAGTGTTTCTCTGCTCTGGTTGTTGTTACTGAGTGTTTCTCTGCTCTGGTTGTTGTTACTGAGTGTTTCTCTGCTCTGGTTGTTGTTGCTGAGTGTTTCTCTGCTCTGGTTGTTACTGAGTGTTTCTCTGCTCCGGTTGTTGTTACTGAGTGTTTCTCTGCTCCGGTTGTTGTTACTGAGTGTTTCTCTGCTCTGGTTGTTGTTACTGAGTGTTTCTCTGCTCTGGTTGTTGTTGCTGAGTGTTTCTCTGCTCTGGTTGTTACTGAGTGTTTCTCTGCTCCGGTTGTTGTTACTGAGTGTTTCTCTGCTCTGGTTGTTGTTACTGAGTGTTTCTCTCCTCCGGTTGTTACTGAGTGTTTCTCTCCTCCGGTTGTTGTTACTGAGTGTTTCTCTGCTCTGGTTGTTGTTACTGAGTGTTTCTCTGCTCTGGTTGTTGTTACTGAGTGTTTCTCTGCTCTGGTTGTTGTTGCTGAGTGTTTCTCTGCTCTGGTTGTTGTTACTGAGTGTTTCTCTGCTCTGGTTGTTGTTACTGAGTGTTTCTCTCCTCCGGTTGTTGTTACTGAGTGTTTCTCTGCTCTGGTTGTTACTGAGTGTTTCTCTGCTCTGGTTGTTGTTACTGAGTGTTTCTCTGCTCTGGTTGTTACTGAGTGTTTCTCTGCTCTGGTTGTTGTTACTGAGTGTTTCTCTCCTCCGGTTGTTGTTACTGAGTGTTTCTCTCCTCCGGTTGTTGTTACTGAGTGTTTCTCTCCTCCGGTTGTTGTTACTGAGTGTTTCTCTCCTCTGGTTGTTACTGAGTGTTTCTCTGCTCTGGTTGTTGTTACTGAGTGTTTCTCTCCTCCGGTTGTTGTTACTGAGTGTTTCTCTGCTTGTTCCACTTTTAAAACAAATTTTTTGAAGTTGTTCCGTTCCAACGAGCAGCCGGTTTGCTTCAGGGGGAAGGCTCACCGACATCCTGGAGCAGCTCCAGCCTTACCTGGAACCCCTGGAACCCCTGGAACCCCTGGAACCCCCACCCCCCAGGCTCCATCCAGGGGGCCGGCGTGGATATTGTGGAGAGATCCAAATATTAAATATTTTTAGGGCATTTAGAGACAATAATCTGAACACACACACACACACACACACACACACACACACACACACACACACACACACACACACACACACACACAGTGTGGATCCAGAAGCGTGCGGCTCTTTGTTGTGTTGGACGTCGGTGGAAAGCTCCGCTCTTTGTCGGGCCTCCAGCGACCTGCAGCAGGACGCCATTGTCTCCTTTCTCCTCTGGCTGCCAGCTCTTTCTGGCCTTCTCCTCCTCCTCCTCCACCTCCACCTCTTTTCCTCCTGCTCCTCCTGCTCCTCCTCACTCCGTCCCCACTCCGCCGCTGCACCACACTGCTCTGCCTTCAGGACCACTGGTTGTCTCTCCCGGCCTCCTGCTTCATGACGGTCATGTGAGTGTTTGATGAAGGGTCAGAGGTCACCCCCCGGCTCTGGGGGATTAAACGGAACCAGGCTCTAGTAGAAAGGATGTGTGTGTCGAGGACCCGGGTTCCAATCCCAAAAACCTTTATTCGCTGGAAGTTACAGTTTAGTTACAGTTACTGAAATATTGAAAGTAACTAACAGAACTCAGATTCTGTTTTCTAAGAGGTCAAATACTGACGTTTGTGTTTAACTCTTGCCTCGTGTCTCTTCATGTCTCCTGCTGTCTCGTGTCTCCTGCTGTCTCGTGTCTCCTGCTGTCTCCTGCTGTCTCCTGCTGTCTCGTGTCTCCGGCTGCCTCGTGTCTCTTCATGTCTCCTGCTGTCTCGTGTCTCCTGCTGTCTCGTGCTGTCTCGTGTCTCCTCCTGTCTCGTGTCTCTTCATGTCTCCTGCTGTTTCGTGTCTCCTGCTGTCTCCTGCTGTCTCGTGTCTCCGGCTGCCTCGTGTCTCCGGCTCTCAGCATCGAGGAGCCCATGTCAGCTGAAGATGGAGAGGAACATCCTGCTCTGGTTCCCAGTTTGTTTCCTCTCGTTGCTCCGACTCTTTACTTCAGCATGGCCAATGAGAAAGGTGAGGACCCCGGACCCTCGACCCCGGACCCTCGACCCCTGACCCTCGACCCCTGACCCTCGACCCGGACCCTTGACCCCTGACCCTCGACCCCTGACCCTCGACCCGGACCCCTGACCCCTGACCCTTGACCCCTGACCCTCGACCCGGACCCTTGACCCCTGACCCTTGACCCCTGACCCTCGACCCCTGACCCTCGACCCCGGACCCGCCAGCTACTCTGTTTCTGAGAGCAGCTTTCAGTTTCGCATGGTATATAAAATTGTGTGTGTGTGTGTGTGTGTGTGTGTGTGTGTGTGTGTGTGTGTGTGTGTGTGTGTGTGTGTGTGTGTGTGTGTGTGTGTGTGTGTGTGTGTGTGTGTGTGTGTGTGTGTGTGTGTGTGTGTGTGTTTTCAGTGGAGCTGCTGCCTGCAGAACAGCGTCGGCTGTTAAAATGGAAGATGAGCACCGTCACTCCAAACGTGGTGAAACACACCATTGCCAGGTCACACTTCAAGGTCACCAAAAGTGAGTCTTCAAAAGTCTCGTTCCTACTGCTCAGTGTCTGCCAGTACAGTACGGGACAGGATGGGGTGGGACAGTATGGGACAGGACGGGGTGGGGCGGGACAGTACGGGGTGGGACAGTATGGGACAGGACGGGGTAGGACGGGACAGTATGGGACAGGACGGGGTGGGGCGGGACAGGACGGGGTGGGGCGGGACAGTACGGGGTGGGACGGGACAGTACGAGATGGGACAGTACGGGGTGGGGCGGGACAGGACGGGGTGGGACAGTATGGGACAGGACGGGGTGGGGCTGGACAGTACGGGGTGGGACGGGACAGTACGAGGTGGGACAGTATGGGACAGTATGGGGTGGGACGGGACAGTACGGGGTGGGACAGTACGGGGTGGGACAGTACGAGGTGGGACAGCATGGGACGGGTTTTCATGCGTTTCCACTTACAAAAGTTGTGGATAGTATCTAAAGCCGCAGTTCCACTGCAGTACATATGGGAGGGGGAGGGGGAGGGTCCGGTACGGCAAAGCGCACCCAGGTCCAAGTCTGTGGTGCGGCCTCATAACAGACAGTACGGTTAAAATGTAGGTGGGGTTGTGAACGACTCTCCGAGTCGTTCTCTGTGACTCAGTGGAAACGTTCTCATTGTGAACAGCAGCTCCTGCTGAAGCTCCGCCCCTCCTGTTACTGAGAGGAGTAGCTCCTGCTGAAGCCCCGCCCCTCCTGTTACTGAGGGGAGGAGCTCCTGCTGAAGCCCCGCCCCTCCTGTTACTGAGGGGACGATCAAGAGTATTCACAACCCACCTTCGTTTTAACCTACTCTCTGGTGGGACTGCATAACGGTTGGGTGTGGGTACACTTTGTCTTACGGTCCCCTATCATACTGTACCGTACTGCGCAGTGGTACCAGACTGTTTATTGCCCCCTGAGCAGAGAGTAGCGACTGGCTGGGCTGCTGGGGTCACCACATGAAGTCTGCTGGATTCAAGACGCTGGCTGAGCACCAGAAGGTGAGGAACGCCGGGTTCTGCCTCGTCGGAACGCCGGGTTCTGCCACAGCTTTTCCGGACTCCACAGTTGTTCTGTAACGGACGCTGCGTCTGTCTTGGGTTGCAGTTGAATCACTTCCCGGGGACGTTCCAGATCGGCAGGAAGGACCGTCTGTGGAGGAACCTGTCCAAGATGCAACTTCGCTTCGGAAAGCAGGAGTTCGGCTTCTTCCCCCGAACCTTCGTCCTCCCTCAGGACATCAAGCTGCTGCGCAAGGCCTGGGAGGACGGAGGCTCCAGGCAGAAGTGGATCATCAAACCCGTACGTCCTCCCGCCACCCCCCCCCCCCCCCCACGATGCCGCACCGCTTAAAGTCACAACGTCTGGTTTCTTCTCTGTCCTGTCGAATCTGCAGCCGGCCTCGGCCAGAGGAATCGGGATCCAGGTGATCCACAAGTGGAGTCAGCTTCCCCGGAAGAGACCGCTGCTGGTGCAGAAGTGAGTGCCGTCGGAACACGTCGGTCCCACGGCCGCGCTCAGGTGCTCACCTTTCCGCTGCGTTCACAGGTACCTCCACAAGCCCTACCTCATTAACGGCAACAAGTTCGACCTGCGCATCTACGTTTATGTCACGTCCTACGACCCGCTCAGGGTCTATGTCTTCTCCGACGGGCTCGTCCGATTCGCCAGCTGCAAGTCAGTGCTCGGTCACCATGTTGACGGCGAAGACGGAGACTTTCTGCTAACGTCTCCGTGCCTCTGTCCAGGTACTCGTCTTCCATGAAGACTCTGGGCAACAAGTTCATGCACCTGACCAACTACAGCGTCAACAAGAAGAACGCCGATTACCAGACCAACAGCGACGACAAGGCCTGCCAGGGACACAAGTGGTACGACCCGGCAGGACTTTAGTCTAAACCATTATCCTGAACGTTTCCATATTCAACCAGCGGGTTGAGAGCCGGGGAGGGTCCAACTATAGTGACATGGAATAGTGAAACCAGCCTGTTCTGTCCCAGGAAGTGATGTCATGTGTGTGTGTGCAGGGCTCTGAAGGCCTTGTGGCAGTACCTGGGCTCCAGGGGCGTCAACACCTCGCAGATCTGGGAGGAAATCAAAGACATCATCATCAAAACCATCATCGCGTGAGTTTGTCCCTTCATCATGTCCACAGCGTCGTCGTGTCAGCTTGGCTTATTGATTGGTCTGGACCGAAAGAGGAAGTCCCGCCTCTTCAGCCCGTGCTATTTGGGCTAATCAATGAGTCTTCTTCTCTAAGTCCTCCTCTCTACTTCTTCCTCTCTTCATCCTCCTCTCTAAGTCCTCCTCTCTACATCTTCCTCACTACTTCCTCCTCTCTAAGTCCTCCTCGCTACTTCCACCTCTCTACTTCCTCCTCTCTACCTTCTCCTCTCTACTTCCTCCTCTCTACATATTCCTCACTACTTCCTCCTCTCTACTTCCTCCTCTCTACATATTCCTCACTACTTCCTCCTCTCTACTTCCTCCTCTCTACTTCCTCCTCTCTACATATTCCTCACTACTTCCTCCTCTCTACTTCCTCCTCTCTACATATTCCTCACTACTTCCTCCTCTCAACTTCCTCCTCTCTACCTTCTCCTCTCTACTTCCTCCTCTCTACTTCCTCCTCTCTACTTCTTCCTCACTACTTCCTCCTCTCTACATCTTCCTCACTACTTCCTCCTCTCTACTTCCTCCTCTCTACATCTTCCTCTCTACTTCTTCCTCTCTACTTCCTCCTCTCTACTTCCTCCTCTCTACATCTTCCTCACTACTTCCTCCTCTCTACTTCCTCCTCTCTACATCTTCCTCTCTACTTCCTCCTCTCTACTTCCTCCTCTCTAAGTCCTCCTCTCAACTTCCTCCTCTCTACCTTCTCCTCTCTACTTCCTCCTCTCTACTTCCTCCTCTCTACTTCTTCCTCACTACTTCCTCCTCTCTACATCTTCCTCACTACTTCCTCCTCTCTACTTCCTCCTCTCTACTTCCTCCTCTCTACATCTTCCTCACTACTTCCTCCTCTCTACTTCCTCCTCTCTACTTCTTCCTCACTACTTCCTCCTCTCTACTTCCTCCTCACTACTTCCTCCTCTCTACATCTTCCTCACTACTTCCTCCTCACTACTTCCTCCTCACTACTTCCTCCTCTCTACTTCCTCCTCTACTCTCCACGTCTACCCACAAGATATTTTCCAACTTTTGGTTTCTGCATCGTGTGACTTGCGCCATTAGCTTTGTTTGTCTACTACCCAGAATGCATTGCGCTCTACATCACATCCTCTGACTCCGCCCACTAGAAAGATTGTTAGTAAAGGAAGTGAGACCAGAGATCTTTTAGCTCCAGTTCAGGGTTGGTGGGCGTGTTCATGTCACCCAAACCAAAGGGCTTGTTCCTGAAGAGACAGGTCTGGATCAAACAGGATGTGATCATGCCCTCAGAGGAAGGTGATGATGTCACTCAGGAAGGTGATGATGTCACTCAGGAAGGTGATGATGTGTCGTCCTCAGGTCGGAGCCGTACGTCAACACTCTGCTGAAGATGAACGTCCGCTCTGCGTACAGCTGCCATGAGCTGTTCGGCTTCGACATCATGCTGGACGAGAACCTGAAGCCCTGGATCCTGGAGGTCAACATCTCCCCCAGGTAACGCTCACTGAGGAGTGTCCTGCTTGTTCACCTCCTCCTGTTCACCTCCTCCTGTTCACCTCCTGGAGGAGTCAGCTCTGTCCTGTCTGCTGCAGCCTCCACTCCAACACCGCGCTGGACGTTTCCATCAAAGGTCAGATGATCCGAGACCTGCTGAACCTCGCCGGGTTCCGGATTCCTGCCAGGGAGGAGACGCTCAGTTCCTGCAGCAGCGCCTCCAGCTCCAGCAGCAGGTGAGGAGGAGGTGCAGGAGCTGCTCCTCCATCAGGTTAGGAGGAGGTGCAGGAGGTGACCAACTGTTTTTGTCTACAGTCTGTGTGGAAGCGTCAGGGAACGGAGCCGAGCCGAGCTGTCTGCTGACGAGAAGGTCAAACGAGCTTTTTACCTCACGCAGCGCTGCAGCGACCCGGTACACACACACACACACACACACACACACACACACACACACACACACACACACACACACACACACACCTGCTGCAGTGAAGCTGGACTGTCCTCCATGTCTCCAGGACTTCCTGTCCTCGGTGCTGGACGTGTTGACGCCGGAGGACGTCCGGGTTCTGTCCGAGAGCGAAGACGAGCTGAGTCGGCGAGGAGACTTCCAGCGCCTCTTCCCCGCCGCCGCCTCCACCCGCTACCTCCGCTTCTTCGAGTGTCCGCGCTACCTCAACTTCCTGCTGGACCGGTGGGAGCAGAAACACTGGTGCAACAGGTCCAGAGGTGTGTCCACACACACACACACACACACACACACACACACACACACACACACACACACACACACACACACACACACACACACACACACACACACACACACACACACACACTCCTCTGTGGTTTCACACTGCTGTCTCTATGTTTTTGAGCTGTTTGTGTCTAAAGAGGGACAGAGTAACAGTGTGTGTGTGTGTGTGTGTGTGTGTGTGTGTGTGTGTGTGTGTGTGTGTGTGTGTGTGTGTGCTCCAGGTATCGGTCTGCTGAGGACCTTGTGTCAGAGAGGAGTCCACCTGGGCACCAGTGACCCCGCCCACATGGTGAGCAGCAACACAACTGGCAGCACAACATTCACACATTCATGCATATATTGTATAACCTGTGTGTGTGTGTGTGTGTGTGTGTGTGTGTGTGTGTGTGTGTGTGTGTGTGTGTGTGTGTGTGTGTGTGTGTGTGTGTGTGTGTGTGTGTGTGTGTGTGTGTGTGTGTGTGTGTGTGTGTGTGTGTGTGTGTGTGTGTGTGTGTGTGTGCGTGCAGTGGTACAAGTGCAGCTACATTTCCAGGATTGAAGCTCAACCACAGGAACTCCTCAGGCCCTCCAGATCCAGGTGAGAGAGAGAGAGAGAGAGTCAGAGCATGGAGCCCCCTGTAGCACAGCGCCCCCTGTAGCACGGAGCACCCTGTAGCACGGAGCCCCCTGTAGCACGGAGCACCCTGTAGCACGGAGCCCCCTGTAGCATGGAGCCCCCTGTAGCATGGAGCACCCTGTAGCACAGCGCCCCCTGTAGCATGGAGCACCCTGTAGCACAGCGCCCCCTGTAGCATGGAGCACCCTGTAGCACAGCACCCCCTGTAGCACAGCGCCCCCTGTAGCACGGAGCACCCTGTAGCACAGCGCCCCCTGTAGCACAGCGCCCCCTGTAGCACAGCGCCCCCTGTAGCACGGAGCACCCTGTAGCACAGCGCCCCCTGTAGCACAGCGCCCCCTGTAGCACAGCGCCCCCTTTAGCACGGAGCACCCTGTAGCACGGAGCACCCTGTAGCATGGAGCCCCCTGTAGCATGGAGCACCCTGTAGCACGGAGCCCCCTGTAGCATGGAGCACCCTGTAGCACGGAGCACCCTGTAGCACGGAGCCCCCTGTAGCATGGAGCCCCCTGTAGCATGGAGCACCCTGTAGCACAGCGCCTCCTGTAGCATGGAGCACCCTGTAGCACAGCACCCCCTGTAGCACAGCGCCCCCTGTAACACGGAGCACCCTGTAGCACAGCGCCCCCTGTAGCACAGCGCCCCCTTTAGCACAGCGCCCCCTGTAGCACAGCGCCCCCTGTAACACGGAGCACCCTGTAGCACAGCGCCCCCTGTAACACGGAGCACCCTGTAGCACAGCGCCCCCTGTAGCACAGCGCCCCCTTTAGCACAGCGCCCCCTTTAGCACAGCGCCCCCTTTAGCACGGAGCACCCTGTAGCACAGCGCCCCCTGTAGCATGGAGCACCCTGTAGCACAGCGCCCCCTGTAGCACAGCACCCCCTGTAGCACAGCGCCCCCTTTAGCACGGAGCACCCTGTAGCACGGAGCACCCTGTAGCATGGAGCCCCCTGTAGCATGGAGCACCCTGTAGCACAGCGCCCCCTTTAGAACGGAGCACCCTGTAGCACGGAGCACCCTGTAGCACGGAGCCCCCTGTAGCACAGCGCCCCCTTTAGCACGGAGCACCCTGTAGCACGGAGCCCCCTGTAGCACAGCGCCCCCTGTAGCATGGAGCCCCCTGTAGCATGGAGCACCCTGTAGCACAGCGCCCCCTGTAGCACGGAGCCCCCTGTAGCACAGCGCCCCCTTTAGCACGGAGCACCCTGTAGCATGGAGCACCCTGTAGCACAGCGCCCCCTGTAGCACAGCGCCCCCTGTAGCACAGCGCCCCCTGTAGCACGGAGCACCCTGTAGCACAGCGCCCCCTGTAGCATGGAGCACCCTGTGGCACAGCGCCCCCTGTAGCACAGCGCCCCCTGTAGCACAGCGCCCCCTGTAGCACAGCGCCCCCTGTAGCACGGAGCACCCTGTAGCACAGCACCCCCTAACCCTAACCCTATGCAGTACATAGAGTACATTCCCCTTCTTGCGCCACTGTCCACAGCAACATCAGAAACAGTGAAAACAATGTAGTTTCCATGTTGGGCCACTAGTTGGTGCTGCTGGTGACTGTCAAAATAAAACTTCCAAGTTGGATTGTTATTACGGTGACTGTCAAAATAAAACTGTGGTTGTGTTGGTATGTTGCAGGGTTGTGGTCACCCATCACACGGAGGAGGACTCTCCAGACCAGGACTGTCCAGACCAGGACGGGTCTTCAGTCAGGAGCTTGCTGACGCCCCCCGGTCCTGAGTCCAGCGTCTGCAGCAGTGTGGTCCCGCCCACACTGGCCCCGCCCACACCAGCCCCGCCCTCCTCCTGCTGCCATGCAGCTTCATCTGACGCTTGCTGAAGCCTCAGAGTTTCTCCTCCTGGTGGTCCTGACGAGGGTCTTCCTCCAGACCAGACCAGACCAGACCCTTTCCTCTTTATGAACCCTGTGCCATTCTGCAGGGACTTCAAACCAGACCACCACCAGGAACCAGACCATGAATAAATGTGAGACAAAAACAAACCCAGAGACTTTGTGTAAAGGACCAGGACCAGCAGGCAGTCCCAGACCTGTCTTACATGGTCTTAAAGGTACCCAGCAGCTTCATGGTCTCTGGACTTCTGGTGGCCTTTGGCGTCTTTATGGTTTCTGGGGTCTTCCTGGCCTCTAGCAGTAGACAGAACTGTTCTACGATCACCAGTCCAAATCCAGTCGAACTAAATCAGATTCAGTACCGGTCCAGAACGTGGTGGAGTCTAGAGTCTCTGTCAGGAACCAGATTAGAATCCAAGTCATCAAAACATTTGTGTTTCAAGTTGAATGTTGGAAAGAGATGTGGAGTTCCTCAGGTAGGGCTTTTCCACCAAAAAGAACCAGGTTCTAGTTCAGGGCCGGTTCTTAAATGAGCTCCACCAAAGAACCGGTTCTCTTTCCACCGTTACCGGAGCCAGTAGAGCTACGTCACTGCGTCACTCCAAAACGTGATACGTCACTGATTTCACCAATGTGGCGCTGACAGCCTCGTCCAGGAACCAGGAGACGGACTGTACCAGTGGTTTAGTCCGGGTCCCTGTGCTCACCCAGGAACCAGGAGATGGACTGTACCAGTGGTTTAGTCCGGGTCCCTGTGCTCACCCAGGAACCAGGAGACGGACTGTACCAGTGGTTTAGTCCGGGTCCCTGTGCTCACCCAGGAACCAGGAGACGGACTGTACCAGAGGTTTAGTCCGGGTCGCTCCATCTAGTCTGACCTGAACCTCTGAAGCACCAAAGAGCCAGAAGACATTACGTCTCTTCGTGTCTCTATTGGTCTTTGTTCACCTCCGTCTTGCTTTAGTCCAGAGCTCCAGAGTGGACATAGAGGGGAATAATAACACGTGGATGAGTTTGGCTCTTATTTTCCACCATTCCAACGTTCCATAGTGACGTTCTGCTGCTTTCACTTTATTTCTGGACGTGTCTGAATCAAAAGCTTCAACATGGAGGAATGGAGGTGTAGAATGATAGAACTGCTCTACAGCCGTTTCCATGGTAACCTAGGTAACCACTCTGATTAAAGTTCTCTTTCACATGAAGCCATTAAAAGGCTCATTTTAGCTCTAAACACTCCAACTTTCATTTCCAGTAGTTTGTAGTTTGTTTAGTAGTTCCTGAGGAACCAGAAGTATTAATTATAAAGAAGTTCTGTGGTTATAAAATAATATCGGAGTGGAGCGGAGCGCCCCCTGCTGCCTCACACTGCCTTGCTCAGCGGCTGCAGCTCCTCAGCCGGCGGTCAGAAGGTGAAACAAGACCTGGAGGTGGAGTTAGTTAGAATCATGTCACCATGAAAAGTGTGGAAAATAAACTACAAAGGAAAACTGCTTCTAAATTATACCTGACGTAGCTGACTGACAGGTGGAGCGCTGCAGTATCTCGAGAGCCGCGGACCCGCGAACGCGGATTAAATAATCCTGTTCCCTCGTATTATTAACTTCAGGGAACAACTTATATCGTTCCCACACGTATTTTTTATTTTTTTCTCTAGAACCACTCTGGGGCTCCGTGTTCACTGGAGTTTACAGAACGACGGGTCAACCTCGCCTCCTCCTTTTAGGTAGAGATAACTCCAGAGATACCTCCAGAGATAACTCCAGAGATACCTCCAGAGATAACTCCAGAGATAACTCCAGAGATAACTCCAGAGGTAACTCCAGTGATAACTCCAGAGATAACTCCAGTGATAACTCCAGAGGTAACTCTAGTGATAACTCCAGAGATAACTCCAGTGATAACTCCAGAGGTAACTCTAGTGATAACTCCAGAGATACCTCCAGAGGTAACTCCAGTGATACCTCCAGAGATAACTCCAGAGATAACTCCAGAGATAACTCCAGAGATAACTCCAGTGATAACTCCAGAGGTAACTCTAGTGATAACTCCAGAGATACCTCCAGAGATAACTCCAGAGGTAACTCTAGTGATAACTCCAGAGATAACTCCAGAGATACCTCCAGAGATAACTCCAGAGGTAACTCCAGTGATAACTCCAGAGATAACTCCAGTGATAACTCCAGAGGTAACTCTAGTGATAACTCCAGAGGTAACTCTAGTGATAACTCCAGAGATACCTCGAGAGATAACTCCAGAGGTAACTCCAGAGATACCTCGAGAGATAACTCCAGAGATAACTCCAGAGATACCTCGAGAGATACCTCCAGAGATAACTCCAGAGATACCTCCAGAGATAACTCCAGAGGTACCTCCAAAGATACGTCCAGAGATAACTCCAGACATACCTCCAGAGATAACTCCGCCCCCAGCTGATGATGCGTCGGGTCCCAGTCTGGCTCCTCTCTGGTCCAGTAACGAAGTGGGACCAGCGTAGCACCAGTTTAGTCCCTGGTAGTCCGGGGCTTTGGCAGTGGAAAGACAAAGAACTGGTGCTAAGGCTGGTCCTGGACCAGAACTAGAACCTGGTTCTTTCTGGTGGAAAAGCCCCCAGGGTTCACTACTGGGCCCACTTCACCTGTTGCACTCTCATGGAACCTTCTACTTCCGGGTCATTCAGGGGCCAAAACAGGAAGTGATGTCACCACCTACAGGACGTGATGTCACCACCTACAGGACGTGATGTCACCACCTACAGGAAGTGGTGTCACCACCTACGGGACGTGATGTCACCACCTACGGGAAGTGGTGTCACCACCTACAGGGCGTGATGTCACCACCTACGGGACGTGATGTCACCACCTACGGGGCGTGATGTCACCACCTACGGGGCGTGATGTCACCACCTACAGGACGTGATGTCACCACCTACGGGGCGTGATGTCACCACCTACGGGGCGTGATGTCACCACTTACGGGACGTGATGTCACCACCTACGGGGCGTGATGTCACCACCTACGGGACGTGATGTCACCACCTACGGGACGTGATGTCACCACCTACAGGACGTGATGTCACCACCTACAGGACGTGATGTCACCACCTACAGGAAGTGGTTTTCTTCCTGTTGCAGTGCAGTGAATGTTTTATTTTTCCGGTTGGCCTGTTTTTTACTGTATCACATGTTTACATGGGGAGACGAAGGGGTGGCACATCGGTGGGGCTGTTTTTACTAATTGCCCCTCGGGGTGAATAAAGTGACTGTACCGATGTTCTGGTATGAAGATCTTTCTTCCATCTTCACCTCTTCATTCAGCCACACACACACACACACACACACACACACACACACACACACACACACACACACACACACACACACACACACACACACACACACACACACACACAGAGCAGGTTGTGGGCCTCAGTGTGTCAGGACTGTGAAGAACCACACTATAAATACCCCCGGGGTGTGAGAGTGTGAACACAGCCTCAGAGGGTCAGAGTGAGAATCAAGATGCTATAAATACAGTGAAGAGAGAAACCTGAACGTCTTTCACAATAAACAGGAACATTTCAAAATAAGTGTGTTCGTGCTCAACAGTGATGTCACTGGTTCAAATCCCGGACGGAGCCTTTCTGTATGGAGACTGCATGTTCTCCCTGTGTGTGTGTGTGTGTGTGTGTGTGTGTCTGTGTGTGTGTGTGTGTGTGTGTGTGTGTGTGTGTGTGTGTGTGTGTGTGTGTGTGTGTGTGTGTGTGTGTGTGTGTGTGTAGTAATTTCAGTGTTTTATTATTTTATTGAGTGTTGATTCGTCAACACGTCAACAATGGGTAAACATTGAGAGAATCTACTCCGTAGGATATTAACAGACCAGCTCAAACTTCTTGTTCGGGGGTTTAAATCACTACTTGGAGTAGTTACTGAATGAAGATTGTTTAATAGAAGACATCAATTTAAAAATAAATCTTTAGCTGCTTCCTGTTGAATTGCTCCTGAATGAAATTCAGATTTTATACCTGTTTATTATTTCTACCTGTCTGCTGCTAGAATCGGGTTTAGTCTGGTACTTTACTGTGAAATAACTGGGTTTATTCTGGTACTTTACTGTGAAAGAACTGGGTTTAGTCTGGTACTTTACTGTGAAAGAACTGGGTTTAGTCTGGTACTTTACTGTGAAAGAACTGGGTTTAGTCTGGTACTTTACTGTGAAAGAACTGGGTTTATTCTGGTACTTTACTGTGAAAGAACTGGGTTTAGTCTGGTACTTTACTGTGAAAGAACTGGGTTTATTCTGGTACTTTACTGTGAAAGAACTGGGTTTTGGGTCTGTTGTCATAGTGACCGGTGGTCTTTGGGCTCCATTGATGAAACTTTTTGTTCTGGTTGTTCAGGCGAGTAATTCAAGGTTCACATACTCTGAGTTGATTGAACTAATTCAGATCAGCTGTTCTGGAACCAGAAACTCAGAGTTTATTCTCAGAGTCAGTTGACTCAGAGTTTATTCAGCCTCCTTTCTGGAATATACCTGTCCTCACCTGCCGTCACCCATTGTGAGCTAGGATGGACTCCAGAACCCTGCGACCCTGAATGGATGGATGGATGATGGGTGGATGGATGGATGGATGGATGATGGGTGGATGGATGGATGGATGGATGATGGGTGGATGGATGGATGGATGGATGATGGGTGGATGGATGGATGGATGATGGGTGGATGGATGGATGGATGATGGGTGGATGGATGGATGGATGGATGATGGGTGGATGGATGGATGGATGGATGATGGGTGGATGGATGGATGGATGATGGGTGGATGAATGGATGGATGATGGGTGGATGGATGGATGGATGATGGGTGGATGGATGGATG
>NC_137632.1:29388585-29398585 GCF_963383615.2 Lipophrys pholis | reverse complement strand
TGCTCCAGGTGTTGCTCTGCTCTAGGTGTTGTTCTGCTCTAGATATTGTTCTGCTCTCGGTGTTGTTCTGCTCCAGGTGTTGTTCTGCTCCATGTGTTGTTCTGCTCTAGGTGTTGTTCTGCTCTAGGTGTTGTTCTGCTCTGGATGTTGTTCTGCTCTCGGTGTTGTTCTGCTCTAGATATTGTTCTGCTCTAGGTGTTGTTCTGCTCTAGATATTGTTCTGCTCTAGGTGTTGTTCTGCTCCAGGTGTTGTTCTGCTCTAGGTGTTGCTCTGCTCTAGATATTGTTCTGCTCTCG
This sequence comes from Lipophrys pholis, assembly GCF_963383615.2. Lineage (NCBI taxonomy): Eukaryota > Metazoa > Chordata > Actinopteri > Blenniiformes > Blenniidae > Lipophrys > Lipophrys pholis. Next base: position 29,398,288 of record NC_137632.1, on the reverse strand, counting down.
GTGTTGTTCTGCTCTAGATATTGTTCGGCTCTAGGTGTTGTTCTGCTCTAGATATTGCTCTGCTCTAGGTGTTGTTCTGCTCTAGGTGTTGCTCTGCTCCAGGTGTTGCTCTGCTCCAGGTGTTGTTCTGCTCCAGGTGTTGTTCTGCTCTAGGTGTTGCTCTGCTCCAGATGTTGCTCTGCTCCAGGTGTTCCAGCAGTGTGTGGAGTGCGGTGGCGGTGACATGAGTCAGTGTTGGTGGTTTCAATGTGTAGGTGAGCAGGTGAGCAGGTTCTCTGGAGGTGTTTGGAGGAACAGAGGTGACCACAGGTCACAGGAGGTGAAGACGTGAACATGTTCCTCCACAGCACAGACTGAGCAGAGGAACCCTGTCAGACTGTGGAGCGTCATGCCGTACTGGAACTTCCAACGTGGGTCATGTTCTCTGGGGTCTGTGGTTCACCTGGCCGGAGCATATCAGTGTGTTGCCCTGGCCCAGGTGCTGTGGAGCGCGTGCAGTGGAGAGTAAACACAACACCGGACAGAGTTCGTCTGTCAACACACATCAGCTGTAAGCTCATGTCACTCTGACCTGCTGGCTCGCGGTTCCTCCGCCTGATACTCTGCTGCCCCCTGCTGGCTGTGTGTGTGTGTGCAGGTATGCTGACCATCACTGACTTCATCAATATCCTGCACCGTTACTACAAATCTCCTCTGGTGAGTCCAATATGGCCGCACACAAACTGTGTGTGTGTGTGTGTGTGTGTGTGTGTGTGTGTGTGTGTGTGTGTGTGTGTGTGTGTGTGTGTGTCTGTGTGTGTGTGTCTGATGTCTCCTGTGCCCTGCAGGTCCAGATCTACGAGCTGGAGGAACATAAGATCGAGACGTGGAGAGGTGAGTGTGGTTCCTCCTGCTGCTCGTTGACTGATGACTGGTGACTGACGGCTGTGTGTGTGTGTGTGTGTGTGTGTGTGTGTGTGTGTGTGTGTTTCTCATCAGAAATCTACCTGCAGTACTCCTTCAACACACTCATCAGCATCACTCCAGACTCCAGGTAACACACACTTCTGTGCTGCTGATAATGTCCCTACTATGTTTCACCTGTGTGTGTGTGTGTGTGTGTGTGTGTGTGTGTGTGTGTGTGTGTGTGTGTGTGTGTGTGTGTGTGTGTGTGTGTGTGTGTCCTCAGCTTGTTTGATGCCATCTACTCTCTGCTGAAGAATAAGATCCACCGGCTGCCCGTCATCGACCCGACGTCGGGAAACGTTCTGCACATCCTCACACACAAACGCATCCTGAAGTTCCTGCACATCTTCGTAAGCTGTGAAGCGCGTGTGTGTATGTGTGTGTGTGTGTGATGAGTGTGTGATGAGTGTGTGATGAGTGTGTGATGAGTGTGTGCTGAGTGTGTGATGAGTGTGTGCTGAGTGTGTGATGAGTGTGTGCTGAGTGTGTGCTGAGTGTGTGCTGAGTGTGTGCTGAGTGTGTGCTGAGTGTGTGCTGAGTGTGTGCTGAGTGTGTGCTGAGTGTGTGATGAGTGTGTGATGAGTGTGTGCTGAGTGTGTGCTGAGTGTGTGCTGAGTGTGTGATGAGTGTGTGATGAGTGTGTGCTGAGTGTGTGCTGAGTGTGTGATGAGTGTGTGATGAGTGTGTGCTGAGTGTGCGCTGAGTGTGCGCTGAGTGTGTGCTGAGTGTGTGCTCCTCCCTGCAGGGCGCCATGATCCCGAAGCCCAGCTTCCTGCAGCGGAGGATCAGCCAGCTGCCCATCGGAACCTTCCAGCACATCGCCACCGTGCAGGAGTCGGCCACCGTCTACGAAGCGCTCAGCGTCTTCGTGGAGCGGAGGGTGTCGGCTCTGCCCGTCCTCGACCAATCAGGTGCCAGCGTCACTCCTCAGCTAGGAGCACCCTCTTCACACCGCAGTACACTCCTGTGTCACACTCCTGACACACTCCTGGGTCACACTCCTGACACACTCCTGGGTCACACTCCTGTCACACTCCTGGGTCACACTCCTCGGTCACACTCCTGACACACTCCTCTGTCACACTCCCGGGTCACACTCCTGGGTCACACTCCTGTCACACCCCTGTGTCACACCCCTGTGTCACACTCCTGTGTCACACTCCTGGGTCACACTCCTGGGTCACACTCCTGTCACACTCCTGTGTCACACCCCTGTGTCACACTCCTCTGTCACACTCCTGGGTCACACTCCTCTGTCACACTCGTGACACACTCCTGGGTCACACTCCTCTGTCACACTCCTGACACACTCCTGTGTCACACCCCTGTGTCACACTCCTCTGTCACACTCCTGGGTCACACTCCTCTGTCACACTCGTGACACACTCCTGGGTCACACTCCTCTGTCACACTCCTGACACACTCCTGTGTCACACCCCTGTGTCACACTCCTCTGTCACACTCCTGGGTCACACTCCTCTGTCACACTCGTGACACACTCCTGGGTCACACTCCTCTGTCACACTCGTGACACACTCCTGTGTCACACCCCTGTGTCACACTCCTCTGTCACACTCCTGGGTCACACTCCTCTGTCACACTCGTGACACACTCCTGGGTCACACTCCTCTGTCACACTCGTGACACACTCCTGTGTCACACTCCTGTGTCACACTCCTCTGACACACTCCTGTGTCACACTCCTCTGTCACACTCCTGACACACTCCTGGGTCACACTCCTCTGTCACACTCCTCTGTCACACTCCTGACACACTCCTGTGTCACACTCCTCTGTCACACTCCTGACACACTCCTGTCACACTCCTGACACACACTGGTGTGCGTTTCTCTGCAGGACGAGTGGTGGCGCTGTACTCCAGGTTTGACGTCATTGTGAGTTTTTTCACACACAAACTGTTCTTCTTTCAATAAAACAACAAATAATACACACACTGTGTACTCTGTGTGTGTACTCTGTGTGTGTACCCTGTGTGTGTACCCTGTGTGTGTACTCTGTGTGTGTACCCTGTGTGTGTACCCTGTGTGTGTACTCTGTGTGTGTACTCTGTGTGTGTACCCTGTGTGTGTACCCTGTGTGTGTACTCTGTGTGTGTACCCTGTGTGTGTACCCTGTGTGTGTACTCTGTGTGTGTACCCTGTGTGTGTACCCTGTGTGTGTACTCTGTGTGTGTACCCTGTGTGTGTACCCTGTGTGTGTACCCTGTGTGTGTACTCTGTGTGTGTACCCTGTGTGTGTACCCTGTGTGTGTACTCTGTGGCTCAGAACCTCGCTGCCCAGAAAAACTACAACAACCTGAACATGACGATGCGGGAGGCGGTGGCGTCGCGGGCCTGCTGCCTGGAGGGAGTCCTGAAGTGTTACCCACACGAAACGCTGGAGACCATCATCCACCGCATCGCCGAGGCTGAGGTGTGTGTGTGTGTGTGTGTGTGTGTGTGTGTGTGTGTGTGTGTGTGTGTGTGTGTGTGTGTGTGTGTGTGTGTGTGTGTGTGTGTGTGTGTGTGTGTGTGTGTGTGTGTGTGTGTGTGTGTGTGTGTGTGTGTGTGTGTGTGTGTGTGGTGCAGGTCCTCCTCGTGTCGTCATGACGACAGATTAACGTGCGTCCGGTCTCTGTCAGGTCCATCGGTTGGTGTTGGTGGATGGAGACGACGTGGTGCGAGGGATCGTCTCTCTGTCAGACCTCCTCCAGGCGCTGGTTCTGTCTCCTGCAGGTATTGAGGCTCTGTAACAGTCTGTAACAGTCTGTAACAGTCTGTAACAGTCGACAAAAATCTGTAACAGTCGACAACAGTCTGTAACAGTCGACAAAAATCTGTAACAGTCGACAACAGTCTGTAACAGTCTGTAACCGTCAAGATAAGTCTGTAACAGTCTGTAACCGTCAACAAAAGTCTGTAACAGTCTGCAACTGTCTGTAACAGTCGACAACTGTCTGTAACCGTCAACAAAAGTCTGTAACAGTCTGTAACCGTCGACATAAGTCTGTAACAGTCTGCAACAGTCTGCAACCGTCGACATAAGTCTGTAACAGTCTGTAACAGTCTGTAACCGTCAACAAAAGTCTGTAACAGTCTGTAACTGTCTGTAACAGTGGACAAAAGTCTGTAACAGTCTGCAACTGTCTGTAACAGTCTGCAACAGTCTGTAACCGTCAACAAAAGTCTGTAACAGTCTGTAACTGTAACAGTGGACAAAAGTCTGCAACAGTCTGCAACTGTCTAACAGTCTGCAACAGTCTGTAACAGTCTACAACAGTCGGCAACCCTCTGTAACAGTCTGCAACGGTCTGTAACAGTCTGTAATGGTCTGGCCTCAGTCCCACGGCTCTCCACCTGAAGCCACCAAGCTCAGCCCTGTTTCTATCTGCTGAGAGCGTCTGTCCTCACGACCCTCACACACCCTGCTCCTCTCTCTGGACGCGACATCTCCCAGGACATGACAACACCGTGACAACCAGCTGAGACAACACCGTGACAACCAGCTGAGACTACACCGTGACAACCAGCTGAGACTACACTGTGACAACCAGCTGAGACTACACCGTGACAACCAGCTGAGACTACACCGTGACAACCAGCTGAGACAACACCGTGACAACCAGCTGAGACTACACCGTGACAACCAGCTGAGACTACACTGTGACAACCAGCTGAGACTACACCGTGACAACCAGCTGAGACTACACCGTGACAACCAGCTGAGACTACACCGTGACAACCAGCTGAGACAACACCTTGACAACCAGCTGAGACTACACCGTGACAACCAGCTGAGACTACACTGTGACAACCAGCTGAGACTACACAGTGACAACCAGCTGAGACTACACTGTGACAACCAGCTGAGACTACACTGTGACAACCAGCTGAGACTACACTGTGACAACCAGCTGAGACTACACCGTGACAACCAGCTGAGACTACACCGTGACAACCAGCTGAGACAACACTGTGACAACCAGCTGAGACTACACCGTGACAACCAGCTGAGACTACACCGTGACAACCAGCTGAGACAACCAGCTGAGACTACACCGTGACAACCAGCTGAGACTACACCGTGACAAAACAGTGACTACACCGTGACAACCAGCTGAGACTACACCGTGACAACCAGCTGAGACTACACCGTGACAACCAGCTGAGACAACACTGTGACAACCAGCTGAGACTACACCGTGACAACCAGCTGAGACAACACCGTGACAACCAGCTGAGACTACACCGTGACAAAACAGTGACTACACCGTGACAACCAGCTGAGACTACACCGTGACAACCAGCTGAGACAACACTGTGACCTAACAGTGACCACTGGGGAGGTCCCGATCAGATCGGTAGATCTCGGATCGGGGCCGATATTGGTGATTTGTGAGTGATCGGGAATCTGCAAATCCAGCCGATCACCCCGCCGATCTGAAAAAACAACAACAAAAAAACAAAAACCGCCGTCCACAGCGTCCCCTAATCACCACAACAATCAGGGACTACAAGCTCTGGTGGAGCTGCAGAAGCTAGAATCATAGACCTATAAAACTAGAGTTATATATAGTGGTTTATGTGTTTTTGTGATGGAGTATACTTCTATATTTGGAATGAAGTGTTTATACTTCACATTGAAATGTAAATGTTCTGTGACATTCAGGTCCAACCTCTCATACTGCTTTAAGGTAAACTGGAGTTTAATACACAAAGAAGTTACATTGGAGCCTGAGAGTATTTATGTTTAAGTCATTCTGAGAAGAATTTTGATTCAATAAGTGAGTTTTACAATAATTTCTAGGTAAACAAAGCTTCTGCCAGTAGTACTTTTAGCTTCAGACGTCTTAGTCGCTCCAATAATACACTGTTGAGTATATTTGCAATAGTAATGTGAGTATCGGATCGGGAAAGTATCGGTCTCGGCCGATACTCAATTCTGAAAAATTGGATCGGTATCGGGAGCAAAAAAGTGTGATCGGGACGTCTCTCTAGTGAGAACACCGTGACAACCTGCTGAGACAACAACATGACAACCTGCTGAGACAACACCATGACAACAACATGACAAAACGTGACAACCTGCTGAGACAACACCATGACAACACCATGACAAAACAGTGACAACACCTTGACATTCTGCTGAGACAACACCATGACAAAATGTGATAACCTGCTGAGACAACACCGTAACAACTTGCTGAGACAACACCGTAACCAAGCAGTGACAACACTGTGACAACTTGCTGAGACAACACCGTAACATAACAGTGACAACATGTGACATCCTGCTGAGACAACACCACGGCAACCAGCTGAGACAACACCATAACAAAACAGTGACAACACCACGACAACCTGCTGAGACAACACCGTAACAAAACAGTGACAACACCCTGACAACCTGCTGAGACAACACACCGGCGCTGGTCTGAGAGCGCCACCACTCTCAGGTAGGACGCTCAACTGTCTTCTCTGTTTAGCAGGAGCGTAGTGGTTGCTGCCGGTTGCTGCCTGCTGCTGCCGGTTGCTGTCGGTTGCTGTCGGTTGCTGCCGGCTGCTGCCGGTTGCTGTCGGTTGCTGCCTGCTGCTGCCTGTTGCTGCCGGTTGCTGCCTGCTGCTGTCGGTTGCTGCCGGCTGCTGCCGGTTGCTGTCGGTTGCTGTCGGTTGCTGCCTGCTTGTGCCTGTTGCTGCCGGTTGCTGCCGGCTGCTGCCTGCTGCTGTCGGTTGCTGCCGGTTGCTGCCTGCTGCTGCCTGTTGCTGCCGGTTGCTGCCGGTTGCTGCCTGTTGCTGCCTGCTGCTGCCTGTTGCTGCCTGCTGCTGCCTGTTGCTGCCGGTTGCTGCCGGTTGCTGCCTGTTGCTGCCTGCTGCTGCCGGTTGCTGCCTGCTGCTGCCTGCTGCTGTCGGTTGCTGCCGGTTGCTGCCTGCTGCTGCCTGTTGCTGCCGGTTGCTGCCGGCTGCTGCCTGCTGCTGTCGGTTGCTGCCGGTTGCTGCCTGCTGCTGCCTGTTGCTGTCGGTTGCTGCCGGTTGCTGCCTGCTGCTGCCTGTTGCTGCCGGTTGCTGCCGGTTGCTGCCGGTTGCTGCCGGTTGCTGCCGGTTGCTGCCTGCTGCTGCCGGTTGCTGCCGGTTGCTGCCTGCTGCTGCCGGTTGCTGCCTGCTGCTGCCTGTTGCTGCCGGTTGCTGCCGGTTGCTGTTTGAATGACGTTTGGAGAGAAGAACGTCGGCTCACCTCAACCACCAAACTGCGACTGTCATTGATCAGGACAACTGTCCAACACCCTGATCAATGAGATTCCTTCAGTTCAGTGGTTCTGGCCTCAGCATGCCGGCCTCATACACCCGGGGCGACCCGACCCGGCCCGACCCAACCTGGCTGACCCTGCTCAGTCCCAAGGTCACGTCTCTGACGCCCTCTAGTGGATCCGGTTCCCCGGATCAATGAGGACTTTCTTCATCTGTATGTTGTGTTTGTGGGAGGTGGATTGGTGTGGTGCAGTGGTTAGCCGCCCTCCTCACAGTGGGACCACTCCCGGTTAGAGTCCTTGTTTTGTTTGCAGTTTGCATGTTCTCCACTGGCTCAAAAAATGGATCGAGTTTTCGGAACGTTGCCATGGAAACACGAAACATTTGCGAAACAAAAATGACTTGTTTTCACTTGAAAGGTTGCCATGGAAACGGCCTCGGTGTGCTCAAAGGGCACGGTTTGACCCTCAGCGTGTGCTTTTCGCTTCTGCTCCAGATCTTTACGAGCAAGCGTCATCTGAAGACTGAAGAACCTCCGTCAGGACTCCACCACCGCCTCGGTGAAGCTTCTCGCCTGACGACGACCAGCGAGAGACGTTTGCCCGTGAATAAATCCCACCGGGGGTCAGTGAGCGAGGCGGACAGTGGAGAAACCATGTTCAGCTGCGTTCTTCAAAGGAGGACAACAACTCAACCAACACACACACACACACACACACACACACACACACACATTTGAAATGTAAAAATGTTTTTGAATGAATAAAAGTGTTTGGTACCTGTTGATGCATTCCACTGTTCCAGCGTGTCAGCAGGCCCCAAAGCACGGTACGTCATTAATCACATTCACTCATTCACACAGCAATGGCGGCTGCTACCATGCAAGGCTCATTCTACCCACTGGGAGCAGTGTGGGGTTCAGTGTTTTGCTCAAGGACACTTCAACATGTGGACAGGTAGAGATGGGAATTGAACCTGCAACCTTCTGATTGAGACCGCTCTGGATTGATGGATTGATTGATTTGATGATGGATGATAGATAGATGTCCCCCGTCCAGCTCAGCTGGTAGAGCATCAGACTCTCAGTCTCAAGGTAGAGGGTTCATGTCCCACGCCGGGCACCACCTTCCTGTGGGCTCTCCACCTTCCTGTGAGCTCTCCACCTTCCTGTGGGCTCTCCACCTTCCTGTGGGCTCTCCACCTCCCTGTGGGCTCTCCACCTTCCTGTGGGCTCTCCACCTTCCTGTGAGCTCTCCACCTTCCTGTGGGCTCTCCACCTTCCTGTGGGCTCTCCACCTCCCTGTGGGCTCTCCACCTTCCTGTGGGCTCTCCACCTTCCTGTGAGCTCTCCACCTTCCTGTGGGCTCTCCACCTTCCTGTGGGCTCTCCACCTTCCTGTGGGCTCTCCACCTGCAGGAAGGTTCTTAATGGGTCAATGTGATCTGGGTGACGGTGCTCAGACTGACACCACCACCACCCGGGGACAGATAAGAGGGAGAAGATGGAGGGATGGGTGGGTGGATGGTACAGCTGTAAGACCTGGTGTGTCCTGCAGGGCTCAGTGAGGGTGTTTGTTCAGAGGAGGTGTGAAGCACCATGTTTACCAGAGGAGGGTTTGTTAACTCTGCCAGCCTCCACATCCTGGTCACAGGACTGCTGCTCCACCCATCTGCCATCCAGCCTCCATGTCTGTCACAACAATCTGGAGCTCCGTCAGCCTGTCTGCTCCACTCTGGACACCTCCTGGAAACCTCCTGGACACCTCCTGGAAACCTCCTGGACACTTCCTGGACACCTCCTGGAAACCTCCTGGACACTTCCTGGACACCTCCTGGAAACCTCCTGGAAACTTCCTGGAAACCTCCTGGACACATCCTGGAAACCTCCTGGAAACTTCCTGGAAACCTCCTGGAAACCTCCTGGAAACCTCCTGGACACCTCCTGGACACTTACTGGACACCTCCTGGACACCTCCTGGACACTTACTGGACACCTCCTGGAAACCTCCTGGACACCTCCTGGACACCTCCTGGACACTTCCTGGAAACCTCCTGGACACCCTGTGAAGCTCCTCTGAAGCTCCTGGGCAGACCGGATGCAGCAGAGCGTGTCGTCCTGATAACCTGTCCTCTCTGCGACCATGGAGCCCAAATCCAGGTAGGAAGCAACTTTTTCTTCATTTCCAGCTGAAATCCCAGATGCTGAATCCACTAATCCTAAATAATCTGGTCTCAATCTGAAGAATCTCACACGCTCACAATACACAGTGAAAGCTTGCTGTAACGTTCAGCTGTAAAACACAGAAGAACTAAGGATTACAGTTCGTTCACTCTCTCACTCACTCACTCTCTCACTCACTCACTCACTCTCTCACTCACTCACTCACTCACTCACTCACTCACTCACTCACTCACTCACTCACTCACTCACCCACTCACACACACACTCACTCACTCACTCACTCACTCTCTACCTCACTCACACACACACTCACTCACTCTCTCACACACTCAC
>NC_137632.1:29378585-29386085 GCF_963383615.2 Lipophrys pholis | reverse complement strand
CAGCTGGTGGGGGAGAACATCGACCCCAGCGTGGTGATCGAGATCGGAGACGAGAAGAAGCAGACAAGCGTGAAGGAAGGAACCAGCGCTCCGTTTTACAACGAGGTGGAGACCCGGTGGAGGAGCTCTTTCATGGTCTGGCCTTCACTGTCTTCATCTTCCTCTTCCTCTTCTCTCCGCCACAGTATTTCGTCTTCGACTTCTTCGCCCACAGGGAGGTCTTCTTTGATAAAGTCATCAAGCTGACGGTGCGTCAAACACGTTTGTGAAAGGAGCTGACTCCGGACCTGACCCCTGACCTGACCTGACCCCTGACCCCTGACCTGACCTGACCCCTAACCCCTGACCTGACCTGACCCCTGACCCCTGACCTGACCCCTGACCCCTGACCCCTGACCTGACCTGACCCCTAACCCCTGACCTGACCTGACCCCTGACCTGACCTGACCCCTGACCCCTGACCTGACCTGACCCCTAACCCCTGACCTGACCTGACCCCTGACCTGACCCCTGACCTGACCCCTGACCCCTGACCCCTGACCTGACCTGACCTGACCTGACCCCTGACCTGACCTGACCCCGGAGCTGACTCCTGACCTGACTTCTGACCTGACCTGACCCCTGACCTGACCCCTGACCTGACTCCTGACCTGACTTCTGACCTGACCTGACCCCTGACCCCTGACCTGACCTGACCCCGGAGCTGACTCCTGACCTGACTTCTGACCTGACCTGACCCCTGACCTGACCCCTGACCTGACCCCTGACCCCTGACCTGACCCCGGAGCTGACTCCTGACCTGACTTCTGACCTGACCTGACCCCTGACCTGACCCCTGACCTGACCCCTGACCTGACTCCTGACCTGACTTCTGACCTGACCTGACCTGACCCCTGACCTGACCTGACCTGACCCCTGACCTGACCCCTGACCTGACTCCTGACCTGACTCCTGACCTGACCCCTGACCTGACCTGTCCTGACTTCTGACCTGACCTAACCTGACCCCTGACCTGACCTAACCTAACCTAACCTGACCTGACCTGACCTGACCTGACCTGACCTGACCCCTGACCTGACCTGACCTCTGACCCCTGCAGTCATTGTGTTCCTCTGGACAGGTGATGCACTCGAAGATGTTGAGAAGTTTCTGCGTGGGATCCTTCAAGCTGGACGTGTGGACGGTCTACCGGCAGCCAGGTAATGAATCCTTGAACATTTCCCAGGTTGTGTGTTTCCAGGTCTCTGAACTCCGAATGTGTTGGGGGGGTTCAGACGGTTCTGACAGTTCTGACGGTTCTGATGGTTCTGACAGTTCTGACGGTTCTAACAGTTCTGACGGTTCTGATGGTTCTGACAGTTCTGACGGTTTTCAAGTATTTACAGAATCAGGAACACGTCGGTTCTCGGTTGTGGAGCCAGTCCAAGCTTTGAGTTGCGACGTTTCAAAGCTGAGGACACATTTCAGAGTCTCAGAGCTCTTTTAGAGATTCATGACGTCAATGGTTTCTTAAAGTATTTGATTAAGTATTTTGAAGTTTTCAGAGGTTTCTGAAGCTTTGTAGAACTTGGAGAACGGTTTTAGATTTTCACAAAACTCTGATTGTTTTGACCGGAGAAACCGACACTGACGCTAAGTCTGTCCCTCCATTGCTCAGGTCATCAGTTTGTCAACAAATGGGCCATGCTGACCAATCCTGGTGACATCAGCACTGGGGTCAAAGGTTATGTCAAATGTGACATCAGCGTCTCGGCTAAAGGAGAGGCCATGGAGCCCGGACCGAAGGCCAGTGACGCCGAGGAGCAGATAGACAAGTACGACGCTGCCCGTCTCTCTCAGACTGACATCAGTGGATGTTTCTGTCTTTTCCCTCCTACTTTGACTTTACTGTGAGTGTCACTATATGCAGACGACTCCATGTCATCCCGGGCGGCTGTAATGTCTCGTCTGTCCTCAGTTCAGCAGGAGGAACCGGAGCAGTGCCGGCAGAAGCAACAGAAAACCAGTTGGAGTGATTAATTAACTCAGTGGATAACTGGACAGTAACGCTAACCTGACTGGAACCACTGGGGGTGCTGTAACATCCAGACCCCGTTTACATGTTCATTTCAGAATAATTTCAAGTTGACAAGACAAACATTGTTCCCAAAAGTTTTGCGTTTTCATTGTCGTGTCAACGTTCCTGAGAGGATTCTGCAGTTGGACCGTTGGAGTGAGACTGAGGACCAACTCCACCCTAGAGAGTCCAGCCACCGCGGCCCAGGCTCTGACTGGACGGGCTCTTGGTGTGTTGTTGTTGTTGTTGACTCAAGGTCTCATGGTGTCACGTTGCTGCAGGAACCTGCTGATCCCTGAGGGCTTCCCCTCCGAGCGACCGTGGGCTCGGTTCTATGTGAAGGTGTTTCGAGCTGAAGGTCTTCCCCGGAACAACTCCTCCATCATGGCCAACGTCACCAAGGCCTTCATTGGAGACACCACAGCACTCATCGACCCCTACGTGGTGGTCAGCTTCTTCAATCGGCTGGTGGGTCAACACCTCCAACCAATCACAGATTCATAGACGCTTTTAATTTGAACTCTATTCCTGCTGATGAAAACAGTAGTGGAGCAGCCCTGTCCCTGAAACTGAAGAGATTCAGCTTCAAATTGGTTTTCAGTTGTTAAATTCAAGAGAACTTTGTTGTCCAACTGCAAAATACATGAAATCTGATCTTGGTGGAACATTTACCAAATATCTTAGTTAAAAGTTAAAAACATTTAAAAAAACAAGTTATTGGTTTATATACCGAAGATACTCTTCTAGGAAGCACCGATACCACTTTAACTAACCTTTAACTACTTCCCGATACCAAGTACCAATATAAGTACTAAGATTTAGCTACTTATGTACTGAAGTCCAATTCATACTCCATAGAGAAGTTATATGTTCAGGCTATGTGTCTCCCTGAACCACCTCCAGACATCATGTTTAGCACGTAGCATGTAGCATCTCTGGTGTGTGAGCCCTGAAACTCTTTAGCACATAGCACGTAGCATGTAGCGTCGCTGGTGTGTGAGCCCGAAAGTCTTTAGCACGTAGCATGTAGCACGGCTCGAAGTTACACGCTAGCGGCTAACCGACAGAGCGACGTGGTTGTAACTCTTCTGGTCCAAATGTCTCTGGTTAAGTTGCTGGTTTGGTACGACCTGCTTGTCACTGCTACCGATATCGTGGCGTCCCGACTCTCCACTGCAGCCACATTCTAGGTTTGGATTTAGTCGTGAAAGAACCTTTCGTCTCCTCTCAGGGGCGCACGTCCACTCAGAAGTCCACGGCGGACCCGGTGTGGAACGAGCAGATCGTCTTCACGGAGATGTTTCCTCCGTTGTGTCAGAGACTCAAGCTCCAGGTTTGGACGACCAACTTCAAACTTCAAAGGTTACCAGCTAAACTTTTCTTAGCGTGTACCTGAAGACATGAGCGGTAAAAACACTGCGACTCCTCACAGGTCTGGGACGAGGGCAGCATGAGCGACGTGGCCATTGGGACTCATTACTTCGACCTGAGACGAATCTCCAACGAGCAGGATGGTGACAGAGGTACGGTAATAGAGGTACGGTGACAGAGGTACGGTCACAGAGCTACAGTGAAGAATCTGTTAGCTCACAGGTGTGGACACAGTCACTGGTCCCACTGGTCCCACTGGTCCCTCTGGTCCCACTGGTCCCACTGGTCCCACTGGTCCCTCTGGTCCCACTGGTCCCACTGGATCAAATGAAAGGAACCAAATCGTCTCCCAATTGGAAGGTTTGCAGGTTCGATTCCCATCTCTGCCTGCCCACATGTCAAAGTGTCCTTTGGCAAGACACTGAACCCCAAAGAGCCTGTGTGAATGTAGTGAGAGAGTGAGTGGTTGGTGGTGGTCAGAGGGTAAGAGGGTGAGAGAGTGAGTTGGTGGTGGTGGTCAGAGGGTAAGAGGGTGAGAGAGTGAGAGAGTGAGTTGGTGGTGGTGGTGGTCAGAGGGTGAGAGAGTGAGTGGTTGGTGGTGGTCAGAGGGTGAGAGAGTGAGTGGTTGGTGGTGGTCAGAGGGTGAGAGAGTGAGTGGTTGGTGGTGGTCAGAGGGTGAGGGAGTGAGAGAGTGAGTGGTTGGTGGTGGTCAGAGGGTGAGAGAGTGAGTGGTTGGTGGTGGTCAGAGGGTGAGAGAGTGAGAGAGTGAGTGGTTGGTGGTGGTCAGAGGGTGAGAGAGTGAGTGGTTGGTGGTGGTCAGAGGGTGAGAGAGTGAGAGAGTGAGTGGTTGGTGGTGGTCAGAGGGTGAGAGAGTGAGTGGTTGGTGGTGGTCAGAGGGTGAGAGAGTGAGAGAGTGAGTGGTTGGTGGTGGTCAGAGGGTGAGAGAGTGAGTGGTTGGTGGTGGTCAGGGTCGTAACCTCATTCTGACCACTGTTAGAGCAGAAATCAAAACTCCAGAAGACGCCCGAGGCCCCGCCCACACGTCAACGCCATTTCATGTCACCATGGTTTCTGTCCGATCAACCACACGACGTTTTAGGAGCCTGGAAACTGGTTTTAAAAAAAGAAACAGGTTCCAGAGAGGAGGAATTAGAAAACCCGCCTCTCCACCTCTAACCCCGCCTCTCCACGCCTCTCCACCTCTAACCCCACCTCTCCACGCCTCTCCACCTCTAACCCCGCCTCTCCACCTCTAACCCCGCCTCTCCACCTCTAACCCCACCTCTCCACGCCTCTCCACCTCTAACCCCACCTCTCCACGCCTCTCCACCTCTAACCCCACCTCTCCACGCCTCTCCACCTCTAACCCCGCCTCTCCACCTCTAACCCCGCCTCTCCACCTCTAACCCCGCCTCTCCACCTCTAACCCCGCCTCTCCACGCCTCTCCACCTCTAACCCCGCCTCTCCACCTCTAACCCCGCCTCCCTCTCATGATGTCACTAACAACACCAACATGGTGGACTACCTGGTCCAGGTGGAGCTGCAGGAGCTGCTGAAGCTTTAATAAGGACACATGGAGGATTTCTCTGGTTCTACGTCTTTTCATGCTCCATGTTTCTTCTGGGGTTTTGGTGGATTTCTGTGGCAGCGTTACAGCGCCACCTACAGGCCTGGCAGATGTACTACATCGTGTTGAGGAGTTTTCATGGTGGACGCAGATGGTGGACGGAGAAGGACAGTGGCTTTGGACCGGGACTGAGACCCTGGTTGTTCTTGCTCCTGCAGGATTCTTACCGACGTTCGGTCCAGCTTGGATCAACCTCTACGGCTCCGCACGAAACTTCAGTCTGGGCGACGACACGGCGGAGCTGAACGAGGGCATCGGGGAAGGCGTGTCCTACAGGTGGGTGTCGGACGCGGCTGAGTGGTTCTGATGATGGCTGTGTGAGAACAGGTGTGGCTGGTGTTGGTATCAGGGGGCGGGTCTACCTGGAGCTGGTGGTGGAGATTCTGTCGGGAGGAACCGGCTCAGAGTCCAAACTCAGCCGCCAGGTCAAACCAACCAAAGACGCCAAGGCGGGAAAGACCGGAGGAAAGGATGGGAAGAGTACGGCCGGAGGTGGAGGAGGAGGTGGAGGAGCTGCTGAGGAGGACAAAGGGAAGGCGGGTGCAGCTGAAGTCCTGCCTGTAGACTCTCCTGTGGTGAGAACCTCCAGGACTCCTGCTTATTGAAGCTTTCTCCAGCTTTTCCTGTCAAAATGAGAATCTGGAGCACAAACACTCGTGTAAAAGTAGAAAGTAACAACGACTGACCGACTGACGCAGGAGTAATTAGCTCCGCCCTCTTCGTGTTGGTGATTGTAATGTGATTGTGTGCAGATGAGTGCCGACCACCAGGAAAACTTCCTGCTGTTTGGCGCTCTGTTTGAGGCCACCATGATCGACCGGAAGCTCGGAGACAAACCAATCAGCTTCGAGTTCTCGCAGGGTGAGTTCACACCGTCTGCTTACCAGCAGAGATCCCCGAACACGTTAAACAGCCTGGCCACCGACCGCCGACCGCCGGCCACCGACCGCCGACAGGTGACCACCAGGTGGCCACCAGGTGACCACCAGGTGACCACCAGGTGACCACCAGGTGACCACCAGGTGACCACCAGGTGACCACCAGGTGACCACCAGACTGTTTATGTTTTGTCGTTTGTGTCACATGTTTTGATGACCAGGTAACTTCGGGAACGTGTTGGAGTCTCCGCCCTCAATCAGCATCAAGAGTCCCGGCATCGGTCAGAGGAGGGGACCCATTCTGGACCTGCCGGACACCGGTGACCGGTTTGGCTCCTCCCGCTCCCGCAGCCCCTCCCCCAGCAGCCCCTCCTCGCCGCTCTTTCCCAGAGAAGCCCCGGAGGCGGTCAAAGCGTCCGGCACCAGGTCCACCACCCCTCCGGAGAAACCGCTTGTCGTGGAGGGAAACAGGTGACGGACGCTGCAGCGCCCCCCTCAGGCTGTGTGATGTACTGATCCTCTGACTGTGTGTCGTCTGCAGGTACTACATGTACGTACCGCTGCTGAAGCAGAAGCCGTGTATCGGTGTGGCGAGTCGGTGGGAGAACCGAACCTACCGTCTGTTCACCGCCAACATGCTGGAGAACATCGCCGTGCTGTTCGTACGTTCCCCTTCACTGAATCCATGCTTTCTTTTGGTGTTTGTGGTTTTGTGCATTTTTTGTGTGTGTGTGTGTGTGTGTGTGTGTGTGTGTGTGTGTGTGTGTGTGTGTGTGTGTGTGTGTGTGTGTGTGTGTGTTTTGCAGGAGGAGGGTGTGTTTGAAGCTGCAGAGCTCCACAGGAAGGCTGACCCTCTGGCTGAGCTGACCCTGAGTTCTGTCCTGAGAGAATTCTGCCTGGACTCCAGGTAAAGCCTGCTCTCCACAGCGCCCCCTCTGGTGGTTTAGTGGATGACAGCAGCATGTCTGCTCTCCACAGCGCCCCCTCTGGTGGTTCGTAGTCTAGGTCACAGTAAGTGTGTGTGCGAGACTGTAACGTGTAACGTGTGTGTAACGTGTAACGTGTGTGTAACGCGTGTGTGACGTGTGTGTGACGTGTGTGTGACGTGTTTGTAACGCGTGTGTGACGTGTGTGTGACGTGTGTGTAACGCGTGTGTGACGTGTGTGTGACGTGTGTGTAACGCGTGTGTGACGTGTGTGTGACGTGTTTGTAACGCGTGTGTGAAGTGTGTGTGACGTGTGTGTGACGTGTAACGTGTAACGTGTAACACGTGTGTGTAACGTGTAACGTGTAACGTGTGTGTAACGCGTGTGTGACGTGTAACGTGTAACGTGTGTGTGATGTGTGTGTAACGTGTAACGTGTGTGTGACGTGTAACGTGTGTGTGACGTGTAACGTGTGTGTGACGTGTAACGTGTATGTGATGTGTAACGTGTAACGTGTAACGTGTGTGTAACGTGTAACGTGTAACGTGTGTGTGATGTGTAACGTGTAACGTGTGCAATCTGCTTCAGGAGCTTCATCGCTGCAGCCGAGGCCAAACTGAAGGCGGAGCTGAAGTCCAGC
>NC_137632.1:29366085-29371085 GCF_963383615.2 Lipophrys pholis | reverse complement strand
GCTGCAGGACCAGTCCCCAAACTATCCTGCAGAACCACACTCAAAACTAATGTGCGGAACCAGACTAAAAACTATCCTGCCGAACCAGGCCCCAAACTAACCTGCAGAACCAGACTCTAAACCATCCTGCAGAACCAGACTCCAAACTATCCTGCAGAACCAGGCTCCAAACCATCCTGCAGAACCAGACTCCAAACCATCCTGCAGAACCAGGCCCTAAACGATCCTGCAGAACCAGAGTCCAAACCATCCTGCAGAACCAGACTCCAAAACCATCCTGCCAAACCAGGCCCCAGACTATCCTGCAGAACCAGGCCCCAAACTATCCTGCGGAACCACACTCAAAACTAACCTGCAGAACCAGACTCAAAACTATCCTGCCGAACCAGGCCCCAAGCTATCCTGCAGAACCAGACTCTAAACCATCCTGCAGCACCAGACTCTTAACCATCCTGCAGCACCAGACTCTAAACCATCCTGCAGCACCAGACTCTTAACCATCCTGCAGCACCAGACTCTTAACCATCCTGCAGAACCAGACTCCAAACCATCCTGCAGAACCAGGCCCCAAACCATCCTGCCGAACCAGGCCCCAAACCATCCTGCCGAACCAGGCCCCAAACCATCCTGCAGAACCAGGCCCCAAACTATCCTGCAGAACCAGACTCAAAACTATCCTGCAGAACCAGGCCCCAAACCATCCTGCAGAACCAGACTCAAAACCATCCTGCAGAACCAGGCCCCAAACCATCCTGCAGAACCAGACTCAAAACCATCCTGCAGAACCAGGCCCCAAACTATCCTGCAGAACCAGACTCATAGGATGAGATTTTTTCTGTTTTTTTTCAGCTGGAATGTCCGAAGACGTTTCTGAGACGGCGTCCATCTCCCCGCTCACAAAGCAGGACATCCTGGTCACAGTGGAGGAGGAAGCTCCCCTTCCAGCCCCGTCCACTCCGAAGACAAAGGTGTCCGTCCTCGTTCCACGTCCTCAGCAGAAGTACCTCGTCCTGTTTGAAGCTCACTGAAAGTCGCTTTCTGAAACCAGGACGGCCGGACGAAGAGCAGCCGCCACCGATCCACCAAACGGCGGAAACGCACCATCGCCGACGAGTCCGCCGAGTGCGTCATCGACTGGTGGTCCAAGTACTACGCCTCCATGGAGAAACAGGTAGCGGAGACGTTGTCGTGGAAACGAGGCCTAAAGCGGCTTCAAACAGCATGAAAACGCAAAGAGGCTCATAAGAAACACGGCGACGCCTCAAGTTCCTTCCTTTGTGGTTTCAGAGCAAACAGAGGGACGGCGCTCTGCCGCACGTCTTTCAAAAAGGTGTGTTGCTGTTTAAACTGAAGGAGCTGCTCTGCTGAACCTGCTGCTCTGCTGAACCAGCTGCTCTGCTGAACCAGCTGCTGCTCTACTGAACCTGCTGCTCTGCTGAACCTGCTGCTGCTCTACTGAACCTGCCGCTGCTCTGCTGAACCTGCTGCTCTGCTGAACCTGCTGCTGCTCTACTGAACCTGCTGCTGCTCTGCTGAACCTGCTGCTGCTCTACTGAACCTACTGCCGCTCTACTGAACCTGCTGCTGCTCTGCTGAACCAGCTGCTGCTCTACTGAATCTGGTGCGCTGCTGAACCTGCTGCTCTGCTGAACTTGCTGCTGCTCTACTGAACCTGCTGCTCTGCTGAACTTGCTGCTGCTCTACTGAACCTGCTGCTCTGCTGAACCTGCTGCTGCTCTACTGAATCTGGTGCGCTGCTGAACCTGCTGCTCTGCTGAACCGTCCAGAAGAAGTTTTGTTTGGACTGTAGTGCCCAGGAGAGTCGCCTGTTCTCCTTCCTGACCGACACACATTGTTGTGTTGCAGCTTCGCCGCTCCACGGCTTGCTGAGCGACGGGATCGACTCTCTGGGTAGGAACTGGATGCTCACTGCTGTTTCCTGTTTGACTGGCGGCTGGTGGCAGAGCTGCATGCTTGTTTGAACCTGATGCTACACTGCTGCTCGCTGCTGGAGGCAGGATCAGGATCAGGATCAGGATCAGGATCAGGATCAGGATCAGGATCAGGATCAGGATCACACGCTTCCACAGTTTGTGTAAAAGTGAGAAAATGCTTTGCTCCTTTAGTCGGCGGCCCGGCGGACCGAGACAAGAAGAAGAAACAGAAAGGAAAGGAAACTTTGGAGCCAAACGTCAGTCTGCCTTCAAAACTGGCAACACTCCAGGTACCTGCTGCACGAGGACACACGTGAGGAAGAGGATGGTGATGGTGATGAGGAGGAGGAGGAGGGGGAGGGGGAGGGGGAGAAAGGAGGAGGAGGAGGGGGAGGGGGAGAAAGGAGGGGAAGGAGGAGGGAGAGGAGGGGGGAGGAAGGAGGGGGAGGAGGAGGAAGGAGAAGGAGGAAGAGGGTGAGGAGGAGGAGGAGGAGGAGGAGGAGGAGGAGGAGGAAGGAGGGGGAGGAGGAGGAAGAGAAGGAGGAAGAGGGTGAGGAGGAGGAGGAGGAGGAGGAAGGAGGGGGAGGAGGAGGAAGAGAAGGAGGAAGAGGGTGAGGAGGAGGAGGAGGAGGAGGAAGGAGGGGGAGGAGGAGGAAGAGAAGGAGGAAGAGGGTGAGGAGGAAGAGGAGGTCTCTGACTTGGATCACTTTGGACTTGTGTATTTGTGTTTCAGTTGTACAACAAGGAGTTGGAGGTTCAGTTCGGCCCGTTTGACGACTGGGTCAAGACCTACGAGCTGTTCAGAGGGAAGGCCAGCGAGGAGGAGGGCGCCGCCGACGAGAGGTTCGTCGGCAAGTTCAAGGTGAGACCCGTCTGTGGAGGTCTGTGGTGGTCTGTGGTCTGTGGTGGTCTGTGGTCTGTGGTGGTCTGTGGTGGTCTGTGGTGATCTGTAGAGGTCTGTGGTCTGTGGTGGTCTGTGGTGGTCTGTGGTGGTCTGTGGTCTGTGGTGGTCTGTGGTCTGTGGTGGTCTGTGGTGGTCTGTGGTGATCTGTGGAGGTCTGTGGTCTGTGGTGGTCTGTGGAGGTCTGTAGAGGTCTGTGGTCTGTGGTGGTCTGTGGTGGTCTGTGGTGGTCTGTGGTCTGTGGTGGTCTGTGGTGGTCTGTGGAGGTCTGTGGTCTGTGGTGGTCTGTGGTCTGTGGTGGTCTGTGGTGGTCTGTGGTCTGTGGTGGTCTGTGGAGGTCTGTAGAGGTCTGTGGTCTGTGGAGGTCTGTGGTGGACTGTGGTGGTCTGTGGTGGACTGTGGAGGTCTGTGGTGGACTGTGGTGGTCTGTGGTGTTCTGTGGAGGTCTGTGGTATGTGGAGGTCTGTGGAGGTCTGTAGAGGTCTGTGGAGGACTGAGGAGATCTGTGGAGGTCTGTGGTGGACTGTGGTTCACCTCCACGAACCCCCCCCCCCCCCCCCCCCCCTCAGGGCCGGTTCTGCCTTTACAAACTGTCGGACGATGAGGGGGACGACTGGGACGAATCCACCGACAGGGGAGACTTCAGGGTCAGCCGAGGGATCCCTCCCAACAGTCCCACCCAAGTCCTGATCCGGGTTTACATCGTCTCTGTGAGTGCTGGTCGGGTCCGGGCCTCGGTTCTGATCCTCATGTCGGTTCCTGAATGTTCGGTCTCGTCTTCACAGGCATCCAACCTCCACCCCTGCCGACCCGGACGGGAAGGCGGATCCGTACGTCGTCGTTCGACTCGGCAAAAACGAAGTCAAGGATCGAGACAACTACATCCCCAAAGACTTGAACCCTGTCTTTGGAAGGTAGACCGAGCTGAGTCCTCCAGTCTTCTTTGGTTCTGGTTCTGGACCAGTTCTGTACTAGTGTAGAGCCGGTTCTTTGGACTGGGACCTGGGACCCGGACCGCTGATCCACCAGGGAGCTGGGTGTGCTGGTGAAGTGTATTTTCTTTGTTCCAGGTCCTTCGAGTTTCACGCTACGTTTCCCAAAGAGTCTCTGCTGTCGGTGCTGATCTACGACTTTGACTTGGTGGGAGGAGATGACCTGATCGGAGAGACTCGCATCGACCTGGAGAACCGGTTCTACAGCCGACACCGAGCCACCTGCGGACTGCCGACGGAGTACTGCATGTGGGTGGAGCCTGACTGTTTCATCTTCCTCCTCTAACATCCACATTATAGAGCTTCTTCCTTCCTCTAATCCACATTATAGAGCATCTTCCTCCTCTAACATCCACATTATAGAGCTTCTTCCTCCTCTAATCCAAATTATAGAGCATCTTCCTCCTCTAACATCCACATTATAGAGCATCTTCCTCCTCTAACATCCACATTATAGAGCTTCTTCCTCCTCTAATCCAAATTATAGAGCATCTTCCTCCTCTAACATCCACATTATAGAGCTTCTTCCTCCTCTAATCCACATTATAGAGCATCTTCCTCCTCTAACATCCACATTATAGAGCATCTTCCTCCTCTAATCCACATTATAGAGCTTCTTCCTCCTCTAATCCAAATTATAGAGCATCTTCCTCCTCTAACATCCACATTATAGAGCTTCTTCCTCCTCTAATCCACATTATAGAGCATCTTCCTCTAACTGATGAATGTCAGTTCTGGGGACTGTAAATTCTCCTTCTTGTGTTGATTGATGACTTGGTGACCTGATGACCTGGTAACCTGATGACTAGGTGACTTGATGACCTGGTGACCTGATGACTTGGTGACTTGATGACCTGGTGACCTGATGACCTGATGACTTGGTGACCTGGTGATTTGATGACCTGGTGACCTGATGACTTGGTGACCTGGTGATTTGATGACCTGGTCATTTGATGACCTGGTGACCTGGTGATTTGATGACCCGGTGACCTGATGACTTGGTGACCTGGTGATTTGATGACCTGGTGACCTGATGACTTGGTGACCTGGTGATTTGATGACCTGGTGACCTGATGACTTGGTGACCTGGTGATTTGATGACCTGGTGACCTGATGACTTGATGACCTGGTGATTTGATGACCCGGTCACCTGATGACTTGATGACTTGATGA
>NC_137632.1:29268585-29361085 GCF_963383615.2 Lipophrys pholis | reverse complement strand
CTTTAGCCTAGGAACCATTGATGCTTCCTTTAGAACCTCCTTTAGCCTAGGAACCATTGATGCTTCCTTTAGAACCTCCTTTAGCCTAGGAACCACTGATGCTTCCTTTAGAACCTCCTTTAGCCTAGGAACCATTGATGCTTCCTTTAGAACCTCCTTTAGCCTAGGAACCATTGATGCTTCCTTTAGAACCTCCTTTAGTTCAGGGAAACTCAGGATGACTGAACAAGGAGCAGATCATGTAAGTTACCAAAGTAATAATCTGCCTAGAACCACTTGGAATCATCTAGAACCCAGAACCCAACTGGGAATGTTGTAGAACCACCTTTCCTAACTCCTTTAGGAAGCCTCCTAGCTCCTTTCCTAACTCCTTCAGGAAGCCTCCTAACTCCTTTCCTAACTCCTTAGGAAGCCTCCTAACTCCTTTCCTAACTCCTTTAGGAAGCCTCCTAACACCTTTCCTAACTCCTTTCCTAAGTCCTTCAGGTGGACAGATAAGGAGTTAGGAGGGACATGTTGGACGTTCTGTAGTTTGGGGGAAATTATTGTCGCAGCAAATAGAAAAACGGAACGAATTTACATATTAAGATAAAACTTTTATTTTCATTCAACTCAATGGAACAACTTTTATTTAACTCAGGAAGTCTCCAAACTAACTGACACACACACACACACACACACACACACACACACACACACACACACACACACACACACACACACACACACACACACACACACACACACACACACACACACACACACACACACACACTACTAAAAGCCTTTGACAGAGAACGATTCAAAACAATTACAATACGTGTGTGTGTGTGTGTGTGTGTGTGTGTGTGTGTGTGTGTGTGTGTGTGTGTGTGTGTGTGTGCTGCTTTCACTCTGTAAATTGACTGTGAGCGGTGCTCTGCTGTGATTGGCTGCTCTTCAGGAAGCAGGAAGTGATGCTGTGTTCAGGTGGAGCCATGCTGAAGGCCTGCAGGGAGGAGGTGGAGGAGGAGCAGGAGGTGGAGGAGGAGCAGGAGGTAGGAAAGGAGGTGGGGCAGGAGGTGGGGTAGGAGCTGGGGGTGGAGGTAGAGCAGGAGGTGGAGGAGGACGAGGGTGGGAGGAAGTTGAGGATGGACACCACGCTGCTGTTCATGTTGTTCAGGAAGAGATGTGTAGAGGGCGCCGCTGAGCTGGACAAACCTGCAAGACAACACAGGGATGAGAGGATGAATAATCTGAGACCAAGTTAATCCCAGTTAATCCTACTCTAATCTAGTCCCAGTTCTAATCCTAGTCCCAGTTTTAATCCTTACACTAGTTCTAATCCTCATCCCAGGTCTAATCCTAGTCCCAGGTCTAATTCTCACTGCCACTATATGCCAAGTGTTTATTCGATCATCTTTCACCTGAGAAGGCGGGGCCTATCGTTTGCCAGGTAATTTACACCTGGCACCAGGAGCAGGAAGAGGTGGAGGAGGAGGAGGAGGAGGAGGAGGAGGAGGAGGAGCAGAAGGAGGAGGAGGAGGAGGAGCAGGAAGAGGAGGAGGAGCAGAAGGAGGAGGAGGAGGAGCAGGAAGAGGAGGAGGAGCAGGAGGAGGAAGAGGAGGAGGAGCAGGAAGAGGAGGAGGAGCAGGAGCAGAAGCAGGAGGAGGAGGAGGAGGAGGAGGAGGAGGAGGAGGAGGAGGAGGAGGAGGAGGAGGCGCAGGAGCAGAGATTCCACGAGACGGAGCGTTTTCTAAAAGTTCCACCTTGGGAGCCTGGAACCTACTGGATAATCGGCTGAATTACAAACCTCCACCTTGGCTTTGACGTGTCATGGCCCCGCCTCCTGACCTATAACCCCGCCTCCTGACCTATAACCCCGCCTCCTGACCTATAACCCCGCCTCCTGACCTATAGCCTCACCTCCTGACCTATAGCCCCGCCTCCTGACCTATAACCCCACCTCCTGACCTATAACCCCACCTCCTGACCTATAACCCCACCTCCTGACCTATAGCCCCACCTCCTGACCTATAGCCCCGCCTCCTGACCTATAACCCCACCTCCTGACCTATAACCCCGCCTCCTGACCTATAGCCCCGCCTCCCTCTCTATGATGTCATCAACAACACCAACATGGTGGACTAACTGATCCAGGTGAAGCTGCAGTAGCTGCTTTAGTAAGGACACATGATGGATTTCTCTGGTTCTACGTGTTTCTTCTCTGGTTCTGGTGGAGTTCTGTGGCAGCGTTAAGCGCCGCCTACAGGCCTGGCAGATGTACTACATCGTGTTGAGGAGTTTCCATGGTGACGAGGAGGAAGACGTTTCCTGTGTGGATGGAAACTTTAAGATCGACGAGGAGAAAGACGACGGTTTCGGTTGGTGGAGACTGAATGTGACACAGACGAAGTGTGACGGTTCAGACCCGTTAGACCAGTTCAGACCAGGTCCAGGTCTGACAGGGTCCGGTGGGTGTGGCTTCCAGGGGGAGGAGCAGAGACTCACCACAGGCTTGGAGCTGCTGATCACCGACAGGAAACCCAGAGTGAGCCAGAGCTGCAGCGCCACCTTGAGTCTGAGAGAGAACAGAGCAGCGTGAGGAGGAGCTACACTCCCCCCGTTTCCATGGCAACAAGAGGACTCACCTGCAGCTTCCTCTTGGCTCTCCACCGAGCGACGCGCAGCCTCGTCTTCTCCCGACGCTCACGGATCTTCAACACAAACACGCCAAGAGTTTTACTTTCCTGTACGACTTCATGTTTCCAGTGTTTGTGTCCAGTCCTGCAGGTCCCTGTGTCTGCAGGTCCCTGTGTCTGCAGGTCCCTGTGTCTGCAGGTCTCTGTGTCTGCAGGTCCCTGTGTCTGCAGGTCCCTGTGTCTGCAGGTCTCTGTGTCTGCAGGTCCCTGTGTCTGCAGGTCCTTGTGTCTGCAGGTCCCTGTGTCTGCAGGTCCCTGTGTCTGCAGGTCTCTGTGTGTGCAGGTCTCTGTGTCTGCAGGTCTCTGTGTCTGCAGGTCTCTGTGTGTGCAGGTGGTCCCTGTGTGTGCAGGTGGTCCCTGTGTGTGCAGGTGACCCACCAGGTCAGCCAGGAGAGGCTGAGGCAGCGTCTTCTCCAGCTCCTTGCGGCGGTTCAGGTTCCGCCGCCGCAGTTCGTTCCTCCGCAGCTTGTACTCCTCATACAGACGCAGCTCATTGGTCCAGGGCAGCACGGAGGGGCGGGGGGTATGGGTGGGGGGCGGGGCTACTGAGGGGGGCAGGGGGGCAGGCAACTGGGGGTCTGGAGAGCACAGGAGAATGTACTCAGTACTGTACTCAGAGGTTAATGTACTCAGTACTGTACTCAGAGGAGAATGTACCCAGTACTGTACTCAGAGGTTAATGTACCCAGTACTGTACTCAGAGGAGAATGTACCCAGTACTGTACTCAGAGGTTAATGTACTCAGTACTGTACTCAGAGGAGAATGTACCCAGTACTGTACTCAGAGGTTAATGTACCCAGTACTGTACTCAGAGGAGAATGTACCCAGTACTGTACTCAGAGGTTAATGTACTCAGTACTGTACTCAGAGGAGAATGTACCCAGTACTGTACTCAGAGGAGAATGTACTCACTACTGTACTCAGAGGAGAATGTACTCACTACTGTACTCACGGCAGTTGTGATTGGCTGAGCTGAAGGCTGCCGGTCGGCTCATCTGATTGGTTGACAGTTTGGTCCAATGGCTGATCGACCTGCAAGTCTGAAGAGAAGCAACGATATACCAGGACCAGGACCAGGACCAGAACAGAACCTGTCCTGGTTCAGTTCTCCTGAATGTTCCTGCGGTTCAGACCAGAACCTCACCTCAAGCTGCGAGTCAAGGAGCAGGCTGGTTATCACCTCCTCCTCTGGCTCCTCCTCCTCCTCTGGCTCCTCCTCCTCGCCCCCTGGCTCCTCCTTGATACTGACTAGCTCCTCCTCCTCCTCCTCCTCCTCCGGCGCCTCCAGCTTCACCTGAAGGTGTGTGATCACCTGCGGAGCTGTAGGGGGCAGTGTAGAGCAGCCGGCCTGATCGCAGGCGTCTGAAGGCGGTGACATGGCGGGCGGAGGCGTGGCCCGGGTGGTGTCCGGCCTGTCAGGGCGGGGCAGCAGGGCGTCGGCCCAGTTGAACTGGTCCTGCTGGTCCACGTCTTTCCTGTGAGCCGCGTCTCGCCCTGCAGGACACCAGTCATTACAACGCCGCTCTATGGCGACGACAACCCCCAGTGTTACGCTGAGTTCTGCATCGCAACAGAACCGTGCAGACTAAAATCGCCTCCTCACCCGGCGGACTCCTGAAGGCGGTGGCGGTGGCGGCGGCGGCCCTCTGCTGGAGCTCCTCCTCCACGCCCTGCCGGTAGTACTTGAGCTTGAGCTCGGTGTAGCGCAGCCGCGCCCGGACGTTGTCATTCTCCTTCTCCTTCAGCGCCTTCTCACGCTGCAGCGCCGCCGCGCTGCGCTTGGCCAGCACTAGCTCCGCCTTCAGCTCCTCGAACTTGACCCCCACCACCTTCAGCATCTCGGCCAGCACCGTCTCCACGGCGCCGTTCACCGCCCGCTCCACCACCGCACCCATCTGGCCGCGGATCAGCGTCACGGCGATGCTGACGTCCATCTTGGTCTCTGGAATCAGATCAGATCTCATGTTGGAACCAACTGGTCCTTCAAGTTCTGCCTGGTGGTCTCCAGCTGGAGGAGCTGGTCCCCTCGTGGAGGGCCAGGCGTAACAGTAAAGCCCCCCCAGACCACCTCTACAGCCCTCCCCCCCCAGACAACCTCTAGTTACCCCCAAGACCACCTCTACAGACCCCCCCCAAGACGACCTCTACAGCCCCCCCCCCCCCAGACAACCTCTACAGTTACCCCCAAGACCACCTCTACAGACCCCCCCCAAGACGACCTCTACAGCCCCCCCCCCCCCCCCCAGACAACCTCTAGTTACCCCCAAGACCACCTCTACAGACCCCCTCCAAGACCACCTCTACAGACCCCGCCAAGACCGCCTCTACATACCCCCCCCCCCAGACCACCTCTACAGTTACCCCCAAGACCACCCCCCCTCTGAGACCACCTCTACAAAGCCTCTGCAGACCGACTGAGACTCTGAAGTCCGGGCGGAGTGAGCCCTCCTGTCACCCTGTCATCGTCCATTACGTCTCTGAATCTGACTGATACACGATCTTTGTGAAACAGGAGCTCTGTGCTAACATGCCAAATCGCTAATCGGGGCAACGGCTGAAAATCGATTCCGGAAAACGTCACACGTTTCCGTCCTGAGGTTGTTTTTTTATTCACCTCCTGTTTGAAGTGATTGGTATGGATGTTATGAAAAGAGAAAGACAGTTTAACTCACTGTTTCCAGTTCGTTTTTGGCTGAATGCTAACGAGCCTCCCTGCGATAAACAACCGGAAGTTAGCTGGTCGAAGCTCACGTAGACATAATAAAGAGTAGACGCCTCATCCACCGCTGCCGCCCAGCAGAGCGGCGCGTTACCAGGGCGGCCATCTTGGACCGGTGACAAGCGCTCCTGCAGCGCAGTACATCTATAGAGGAATGACGTCATTACACTATTAAAGTTGTCATGAATCACGCAATTCTCAAGCAATTTTCACGGAGTTTGTTTACAACAAGAGTCAGACATGATATATATATAGATATAGATATCTATATATATATCTATATATATATAGATATATATATCTATATATAGAGGGCGAGAGAGAGGGCGAGAGAGAGAGAGAGAAACGTAAATAGAACAAAAGAAACCCAGAAAACGTTCAGATGTGTTCAGGTTTTATTGACATTATCGCTCAGGACTATGGCTATACACTGCATTTGACAATTATTATTGTATAATTGTACTACTACAGTATTATTGTTATTGCTATTCTTATAATGATTATATTCTCATATTATTATTTTATTTTATATTTACTGGTATTCTCATTGTACTATTATTATTGCTCTTATTATTATTATATTACCGTATTATAATTATCTAATGTTGTTTATTATTATTATAGTTTTTATTATTGTATTATAGTTACTGGATTCTTATATTATCATTGATATTATTATTATAACCATTACTACGGCTGAGTATAGCCAGTAACTTATTTGCCCACGATGACAGTATTATCACAATACAGTGATTCTACTCAGTATATCGCTGGAAGTTTCTGTTTATCTGAAGAAATTCAGAATTTATTGACTGAACGTACTTTACAGGAAATACAAAACATTGTCAATCAATTTCACATGAATAACAGCCCAGTAAAACACAGTGTGTACTGCACATTACCACAGTGTGTACTGCACATTACCACACTGAACACAGTGTGTACTGCATATTACCACAGTGTGTACTGCACATTACCACAGTGTGTACTGCACATTACCACAGTGTGTACTGCACATTACCACACTGAACACAGTGTGTACTGCATATTACCACAGTGTGTACTGCATATTACCACACTGAACACAGTGTGTACTGCATATTACCACAGTGTGTACTGCACATTACCACACTGAACACAGTGTGTACTGCACATTACCACAGTGTGTACTGCATATTACCACACTGAACACAGTGTGTACTGCACATTACCACAGTGTGTACTGCATATTACCACACTGAACACAGTGTGTACTGCACATTACCACAGTGTGTACTGCACATTACCACACTAAACAAACATATATGACGTTTTGGAAATCGGTTTAAAATTCTACTGAGAGATTGAGGAGAACCTTGTTCCATCGTCGATGTTCCTCCACCCCTGCCTCCACCACCACCGGCCCAAGATGGCGGTGCTGTGGACACGTCCGTCCCCAGTTGATGAGGCGTCTCCTCTTTATTATGTCTATGGAAGCTCAGACGCTCACTTCCTGCTTCCGGTTCAGGGTCCAGGCCCTGCAGGGGGATCCGGGTTCAGGGTCCAGGCCCTGCAGGGGGATCCGGGTTCAGGGTCCAGGCCCTGCAGGGGGCTTCCGGTTAAGGGTCCAGGCCCTGCAGGGAGATCCGGGATCAGGGTCCAGGTCCTGCAGGGGGATCCGGGTTCAGGGTCCAGGTCCTGCAGGGGGATCCGGGTTCAGGGTCCAGGTCCTGGAGGTTCCAAAGCAGTTTGGTCACAGAAGGTGGACATTGAAGATATTTACAAGATATTTTCCATGTTCTGAGAAACAGAAAGTCTAGTACTCATGAAGATATCAAGAGAAGGAGAAAGGTGTTTGTACAACACCAGCAACTTAATCACCAGCAACTTAATCACCAGCAACTTAATCACCAGCAACTTAAAAGTAGAGTTAATCTGATGTCGCTACTGTCACTACTCGGTATCGACCAAGAGCTAAAGATCAGTACTGGTATCGATACTCTGTATCGGTAAGTAGCTAACGTTTACTACTGGTATTGGTACTTGGTATCGACCAGGAGCTAAAGGTTAGTCCTGGTATTGGTACTTGGTATCGACCAGGAGCTAAAGGTTAGTCCTGGTATTGGTACTTGGTATCGACCAGGAGCTAAAGGTACTCCTGGTATTGGTACTTGGTATCGACCAGGAGCTAAAGGTACTCCTGGTATTGGTACTTGGTATCGACCAGGAGCTAAAGGTACTCCTGGTATTGGTACTTGGTATCGACCAGGAGCTAAAGGTACTCCTGGTATTGGTACTTGGTATCGACCAGGAGCTAAAGGTACTCCTGGTACCATGGTTTAGGCAGCCAGCTGTCCAGTAGAACTAAAGCCTCTAAAGTATGTTTATATCGTCCATCACTCCTCGTCACAGTCTAATGTTGCTTAAATTCGTCTTTTTTCGCCAAAACATAGCGAATCGTCGGCTCCAATAAACAAGTCACAGGTGACTTCTGGTTTTGTGTTTCATCCAGTAACGAGCAACACGACTGGTCAGTTGAGAGCAGGCGGTCTTTACCTTTTGAAAGGATTGCTCTGATTGGTTCTGAAGTCTCTGACTTCCTGGTGAAGCAGAATTTGGAGGGATTTCCTTTCCAACAAACAGAATAATTCTATCTGCAGAACATCTATAGATCTGTGATCCTTCTCATTTTCATTTCCAAAATGTTGACACACGTTTAGATACTGAACATCGTTCATGTTTCACTGAAGAATCAAATATTCTGTCTTTGAAAATGTTGATGATCTGAGTATTGACGACCATGTTTGTTCCCTCTGCAGTTTAATTCAGTGTGACTGTGACGTTCTAACGTGTTGGACGGAGCTACAGGAGGCCTGCAGAGAACCAAGAACATCTAGTGTTCTATTAAAAACTAATGAGAGGAGAAGAGAAACTAGTTCAGAGGCTCCAGCTGCTCAGGCCAGGCTGCAGGGGGGGGCAAGGTGGGACTACAGGGGGGGGCAAGGTGGGACTACAGGGGGAAGAAACAGGGACATGTAGAGACGCTTGGAGTGAGGGGAGACAGGGACAGGGACAGAGACAGCTACAGGTGCAGGGACAGGGACAGGTACCGCTACAGGGACAGGTGCAGGGACAGGTACCGCTACAGGGACAGGTGCAGGTACAGGGACAGGTGTAGGGACAGGGACAGGTACCGCTACAGGGACAGGGACAGGTACAGGTGCAGGGACAGGTACCGCTACAGGGACAGGTGCAGGGACAGGTACCGCTACAGGGACAGGGACAGGTACAGGTACAGGGACAGGTACACATACAGGTACAGGGACAGGGACAGGTACAGGTACACATACAGGTACAGGGACAGGTGCAGGGACAGGTACCGCTACAGGGACAGGGACAGGTACAGGGAGAGGTACAGGGACAGGGACAGGTACTGGTACAGGGACAGGGACAGGTGCAGGGACAGGGGCAGGTACTGGTACAGGGACAGGGACAGGGACAAATGAAAGCCGTCACCAATGAAAAGAACCTTTTACCTCAAAAGAAAAAATACAACGTTTTAACAAAGTATTTTGGAAGCATCAACAAAAACGTCAGGAAGAAAAGGAAATATATAACTATTGTTTATAACTGTTAAGAGGCTAAATCTACACGTCACAATGTAGTATTTAGTCCAGAATGTATTTAAATGGTAAATAGTTACCCCCACATCTGCCCCCTATCTACCCTCCTATCTGCCCTCCTGCTGATCCAGGGGTAGTTCACTTTGCCCCTCCAGAGCAGCAGGTGGCGCCACCCGCCATTAAACAGAAAGGAGGAGGAAAAACATCTCTGATTGGTCCGCTGATGTTGGCCCCGCCCCCTCTGATGACGCAGCGCTGTCAGTTCTTGTTTGAAATTCAAACGGCGGCTTTCCGCCTCACAAACTTTCAAGGAAAGTAACTCGGTAAGTCTCCGTTAATCTCCGTTAATCTCTGTCTTCCGGGTGTTTGTGCAGGTTGTTGTTACACCATGAAGGCATTTTTACAGTTGTCGTAACCGGTGTTTCGGATTAACTGGGTCCCGTGTTATCTGGTGACCGACCGCAGCTTCCCATGCTGCTGTTCGTCGTCGGAGCTCCCGTCCTGTCCTGTCGGGGTTAAACGTCACTGACAAGAACGGGACCGGTTAACACGGTAACCAGTTTAACCGAAACACCGCTTCTAACGTCTCCTACAGTGACACTAATTTCGCTTCTTTTGGAAGGTTGCCAGCCCCCCTCCATTCCAAGCGTTGACGTGTCTTTGAGCAAAGCACTGAACGGTCCGTGGGGGTCCGTGACCCGGTCCGTGTACCTCCCGGCCATTGGATTTTCATTTTGCTGTCGGAGAACGAAAAACCGGAAACCATCCGATTTTCCCATTTCGATTTGATATTGGGAAACAAAGACGAGACAGGCCGTCTCCCGTTTTTCGTTTTAAAATTGAAATTTCCCGATATGTGTTTCTTAAACAAAAATCGGGAAATAAAATACGACCGTAGTTCTTTATTTCAAGTTTGATTTGCCGCAACTTGGTGGTTTTATTTTGACAGTCACCGTAATAACAATCCAACTTGGTGGTTTTATTTTGACAGTCACCGTAATAACAATCCAACTTGGTAGTTGTATTTTGACAGTCACCGTAATAACAATCCAACTTGGTGGTTTTATTTTGACAGTCACCGTAATAACAATCCAACTTGGTGCTTTTATTTTGACAGTCACCGTAATAACAATCCAACTTGGTGCTTTTATTTTGACAGTCACCGTAATAACAATCCAACTTGGTGGTTTTATTTTGACAGTCACCGTAATAACAATCCAACTTGGTAGTTTTATTTTGACAGTCACCGTAATAACAATCCAACTTGGTGCTTTTATTTTGACAGTCACCGTAATAACAATCCAACTTGGTGCTTTTATTTTGACAGTCACCGTAATAACAATCCAACTTGGTGCTTTTATTTTGACAGTCAGTGTAATAACAATCCAACTTGGTGCTTTTATTTTGACAGTCAGCGTAATAATCCAACTTGGTGCTTTTATTTTGACAGTCACCGTAATAACAATCCAACTTGGTGCTTTTATTTTGACAGTCAGCGTAATAACAATCCAACTTGGTGCTTTTATTTTGACAGTCAGCGTAATAACAATCCAACTTGGTGCTTTTATTTTGACAGTCAGCGTAATAACAATCCAACTTGGTGCTTTTATTAGCCGTTTCCTCTTTGCCCCGTCGTCATGTGAACGGACTGTGGAAGTTTTCTGTTTTCTGGTGTAACGTGACCTGACGTTGGTCCCACTGTCTCTCAGGTCCTCTGGTGTCTCTCAGGTCCTCTGGTGTCTCTCAGGTCCTCAGGTGTCCAGGATGCTGTCGGAGAAGAGGACGCCGCTGTTCAAAGCGTCCAAAGACACTTTGGCTGCAGCATCAAAGATCAAACACAAGATCCTGAGTGAGTGGGGGCGGTCGCAGCTCGCCGGCCCAGGCTCCACCTTAACGCTGCTTCCTCCACCTTAATGCTGCTTCCTCCACCTTAATGCTGCTTCCTCCACCTTAACGCTGCGCTGCATCCTCCACCTTAACGCTGCTTCCTCCACCTAATGCCGCGCTGCTTCCTCCACCTTAACGCTGCATCCTCCACCTTAACGCTGCTTCCTCCACCTAATGCCGCTCTGCTTCCTCCACCTTAACGCTGCTTCCTCCACCCTAATGCTGCGCTGCTTCCTCCACCTTAATGCCGCGCTGCTTCCTCCACCTTAACGCTGCTTCCTCCACCCTAATGCTGCGCTGCTTCCTCCACCTTAACGCTGCGCTGCTTCCTCCACCTTAACGCTGCTTCCTCCACCTTAGCGCTGCTTCCTCCACCCTAATGCTGCGCTGCTTCCTCCACCTTAACGCTGCTTCCTCCACCTAATGCAGCGCTGCTTCCTCCACCTTAACGCTGCTTCCTCCACCCTAATGCTGCGCTGCTTCCTCCACCTTAATGCCGCGCTGCTTCCTCCACCTTAACGCTGCTTCCTCCACCTAATGCCGCGCTGCTTCCTCCACCTTAACGCTGCTTCCTCCACCTTAACGCTGCTTCCTCCACCCTAATGCTGCGCTGCTTCCTCCACCTTAACGCTGCGCTGCTTCCTCCACCTTAACGCTGCTTCCTCCACCTTAACGCTGCTTCCTCCACCTTAGCGCTGCTTCCTCCACCCTAATGCTGCGCTGCTTCCTCCACAGACACCTCGTCCTTCTTCAAGGTCTCGCTGAAGACCAACAACCGGGCGCTGGCCCTGGCGCTGGAGGCCCAGAAGGAGCGCAGGGGCCAGCTGGAGAGGGAGGTGGTGTACCTGCAGAAACAGGTGGAGGCGCTGTGCTTTGAGCTGGCCGCCAGGAAGTACCGACACAGGAAGCTGGTGAGTCTCTGCTCTGTGGAGTGTGGAGTAGACGCTCTGGCGTTGAACAGCAGGGTTCCATCCTGGAAAACCTGAAAAAGTCCTGGAAGTGCAGCTGCAGTAATAGACGGCAGATATAGTTCTTTTTTTTAAAAATACATTCAGTTACTGAGTCGTGGTATTTCTGGGAGCAGGGAGTCGATGATATCTGGAGTAAAAAGCTTCTTGCTTCAATGTTCAGTGTCGTATCGTCCAATAATCCTCCACACACACACACACACACACACACACACACACACACACACACACACACACACACACACACACACACACACACACACACACACACACACACACACACACACACACACACACACACACACTTGGTGACCTCTGACCTTTGTTCGGTTTCACACACTGTTGAGTTTCTCTGTAAAAAGCACCAAGACGGGAGCCGCCGGCCAGTTCAGCTGGTAGAGCATCAGACTCTCAGTCTCAAGGTAGAGGGTTCAAGTCCCATCTCAAGGTAGAGGGTTCAAGTCCCATCTCAAGGTAGAGGGTTCAAGTCCCATCTCAAGGTAGAGGGTTCATGTCCCATCTCACCTTCCCGTGTGCTCTCCACCTTCCTGTGGGCTCTCCACCTTCCTGAGGGCTCTCCACCTTCCCGTGGGCTCTCCACCTTCCCGTGGGCTCTCCACCTTCCCGTGTGCTCTCCACCTTCCTGTGGGCTCTCCACCTTCCCGTGGGCTCTCCACCTTCCCGTGTGCTCTCCACCTTCCTGTGGGCTCTCCACCTTCCTGAGGGCTCTCCACCTTCCCGTGGGCTCTCCACCTTCCTGAGGGCTCTCCACCTTCCCGTGGGCTCTCCACCTTCCTGAGGGCTCTCCACCTTCCCGTGGGCTCTCCACCTTCCCGTGGGCTCTCCACCTTCCCGTGTGCTCTCCACCTTCCTGTGGGCTCTCCACCTTCCTGAGGGCTCTCCACCTTCCCGTGGGCTCTCCACCTTCCCGTGGGCTCTCCACCTTCCTGTGGGCTCTCCACCTTCCCGTGGGCTCTCCACCTTCCTGTGGGCTCTCCACCTGCAGGAAGGTTCTTAATGGTGCAATGTGATCTTGGTGACGGTGCTCAGACTGACACCACCCCCACCACCCGGGGACGGAGAAGAGGGAGTCGTTTTGGACCATTACTTTCTATATTTTCTGTATACTGCGTTGACTAGTCATTTATAGTTTTCTGTTCTCTGAACTTTGAAGTTTTGGCCACGTAGTTTTTGGAAATTTACTGCCAATAAAGACGTTTGTACTTGAAGGACAGACGTTGTATGTTGATGTTTCTGTGACAAAAGGAGAGAAGACGGGATGAATGTGATGTCATCAATAATGAATATTTCATGGATTAAAGGTAGAATTGTATGATAATGTAGAGTTCAGTCTAAAAGCCATTCCATAGATAGTACTGTACTTCAAGGCTGTGCTGGTAAACATTGGTGTATGAATCTGTAATAAGTACTTGGTATCAGCAAGTAGCTAAAGGTCAGTACTTGTATCAGTACTTGGTATCAGCAAGTAGCTAAAGGTCAATACTTGTATCAGTACTCGGTACCGGCCAGTAGCGAAAGGTCAGTACTCGTATTAGCAAGTAGCTAAAGGTTAGTACTTGTATCAGTACTCGGTATTGGCTAGTAAATGTGGCAGTGCCATAAAAGAAATACTTTTGAATGTCAGTACATCACAATGTAGGAATGTTGTTCAAATAACATCTGTGGCAAAAAATAAATGTGTGTTTGACCCAAGGTACTCAGTATCGGTATTGGTGAGTACTCAAATGCAAGTACTCATACACTACTGGTTTTGGATAAAAGTGGTATTGGTACATCCCAAGTCTTTGGTTTGATCTGTGGAATGTGGCGGCAGCGTCGTGAAGCTCAAACTGAAACAGCTTTTCTCTCGCAGCTTCACCTCCTGAAAGTTCTTCACAGCGACACTCTGGAGCGTCTGAGCCAAGCCGCGGAGCTGCTGAGCGACTTGGTAGGGCTCCGACATGTCCACTCTACCGGCAGCTCTACGATCTGCCTCACTTCACTTCCTGATGCTTTAAAGCAGGGGTGTCCAACCTCGGTCCTCCAGAGCCCCTGTCCTGCAGGTCCCCTGTCCTCCAGGGCCCCTGTCCTCCAGAGCCCCTGTCCTCCAGAGCCACTGTCCTGCAGGTCCCCTGTCCTCCAGAGCCCCTGTCCTCCAGAGCCACTGTCCTGCAGGTCCCCTGTCCTCCAGGTCCCCTGTCCTGCAGGTTCAGCTCCTCCCAGCTGCAGCACACCTGATTCCAATGAAAGGCTCATTATTTCACCACCTTGGTGATGACATCATCGTTAGATTCAGGTACGCTGAAGCAGGGAGCAGCTAGAACCTGCAGGACAGGGGTCCTCCAGGACCGGGTTTGGACACCCCTGCTTTAAAGGCTTCACCACGTTTCTGGAAGGTGTTGAGTGCAAGGACGATTCTAATGCTAAATGCTAACCTCAAGGGACGATGCTAATGCTAAATGCTAACCTCCGGAATCGTAAAGGGACGATGCTAATGCTAACCTGTCTTTCAGGAGTGTCCAGAACAACCCGAGGACCACAGGAGTCGTCCTGCTGACGTCCACAGTGACGTCAGAGGAAGAAGGTGAGACGTCTGAGACTGAAGCTGTTTTCTTTGTTCCCATCGCTGTGAACACGAGACGTTTCTGTCCCTCTAGTTTCTGGCTCCGAGATCCCGTCTGGTCCGAGGTCCCGGTTCTGAATGCGAAGTCAACCGCTTGGGCCAATGAAACCTGCAGATGGGACGCCGCCGCCTCGGTCCACGCCGCCGCCTCGGGCCACGCCGACCAAAGTGTTCGCCACGGTGAGGCTGTGTTTGTTTTTCAGACCCCATTTCCACGATGCTGAGAGCCACTGAAGACAAAACGTTCTGAAAGTGCTCCTCATGTAGACGGGTGAAAAAGAAATGTTGTGAAAACGCTCCGTGTCCTTGTTGGTGACGGAACGACGGGTCCTGGTTTGCCTTGACACGTTGTGGCATGTTGTTCACAGACGAAGGGAGGGAGTCGGACCGGTGCTCGCAGTCGGACCCGCCCGCCTCATGCCGTCCGTCCGCCAGCCTGGGGGAGGGGGAGGGGGAGCCGCAGGGACCTCCGAGACAAAAACCAGCCACACCACCTCTGCCACCCAGCTGGCAGGAGAAGACCGTGCTGCTCAACGCCACGATGGAGATGACGGTGTGCAACGCCGCTGAGATCGTCACCGTGGAAACCACAGCAAGAGGCAAGACGGTGAAGAGACAAGGCTGCGGAGACGCCGAGACACAGGACAGTGTGACAGTTCAGCTGCCGCCGGAGGACATCAAGAATCCGGCGGTCCCTGAATGCCCCCTGCCTGACACCCAGGTCAAGAGACCCACCCCCTCTCGCATCCCCAAACTGGGCTTCCGTCAGGACGGGGTCAAACCTCCAGCCCCACTGGAGTCCAGTAGCAGGAGGGTGAAAGTCAAGAAGGCGTCTTCAGTCAACAGAGAATCCATCATCATTCCGTCAGCTGACCACGCTGAGAGCAGCCAGTCCTCACCCTCGGCCCAACCGCCCCCCGAAACGGTCCAGCCCTGCGAGGATGAGGAGGGACGTCCGGAGTCCGGACCGGTGCCACGTTTCTCCCCGGGCAGCGGTAACACAGACATCGGCTTCAGGGCGGTCAACTTCTCAAGGGGGAGCCACAGGTCCAGGTGCAGAAGCACGTTTTTCGTAGTCAGCGACGGCACCTCGTCTGACCGAGCGCTACAAGGCCGAGACCCGATCCGTCCTGCAGGATCCGGCCCCAACACCCCGGGCCGGCCGGACAACGACACCAAATCTCCGAAATCCTGGAAACGACCCTGGGCGGTGGTTCAGGAGCCCTGTGGGGCCGACGGCCTGGAAGCACCACCGCTGCCGACAGACCAGCAGTCCACCGCAGGGCTCGACGTCCAGACAAGGAAGAGAGCCAGGAGAGAGGAAGCAGCACGGTCCAACAAGACCAAACCCGAGCACCGCAAGGGGCGTGACCAGCAAGAGCAGGTCAAGAATAAGAGGAAGAAAAAAGTTTGTCTCAAAACTCTTCAGAGGGCCGACCATCCTGAAGTCTCTAATCCTCCATCGAGCTCTTCCCAAACCTCCTGCACTTCCCCCGACGTCGGACAGGAGCTCCAGTGTTTGTATGAATCCACAGCCAGCGGTTCCAGAACAACCTTCGTACCGGCGACGGGAACTAGTAAGCTGAGGGAGATGTTTGTGATCTACAGCAAGACGACTCCAGACGGGGGATGGAGCTCCAGTGTGGGCAGAGTCGGGTCGCCGGACTCCTGCGCTGAAGACGCGGTGGTCCACGGGCGGACGGGCGACCTGCTGATTGATGAGCTGCCGCCGTGGCTGGGCATGGGTGACACGGACCTGTTGTCTTCACCGGAGAGTGGCTGCGGGACGGAGACGGAGGCCGCTGGCGTGTTGGACTTGTCTTCAGGTAGAGCTTTCTATACTCGTTGTCGTTGAGGACAGAACGTGGTGCTTGGTTCTGTCCTGATTATAAAATGTTTGCAGTGTTGGTAGAGCCTGAGCACGGGGCAGCTGTCCAGCTGCTTCATGGGACCGTCCCCGCAGGACGGGTCCTATCGATCCTGACCAACACCGTGACCGTCCCGGGCGGTGAGACCTCAGGTCGCGCCAAGAGATCTCACCAGCAGGTCAGCTACAAGGAGCCCCCCCTCAACAGGTGAGAAGCCCCCGATCGACCTGCGACGACCGCAGAGCTGCACGGCTTCTAACCCGCTTCTGTTTCCACAGCAAGATGAGGCGAGAAGACTTCGGCCAGAACGGCAAGAAGAAGAGGAAGACGGCTGTCAAAGCCAAGTCCAGTAAATGTCCTGTGAAGGACTGACCAACAGTTTGACTGGAGTCAGTCTAGAAAGATCTTTAGATCCCAGAATGTCCTGTGTTTCCCGCCACAGTTCAGTGGTGCTTCCTCCTGACACTGACTGTTCCGTTTTAACCCCCGAAACAAATAAAGTCTTTGTTCAATTGATTGATTAATTAATATATAACCTCACTGTGTGGGATGGAGAGAACCTCCAGCCCTCCAGGGGCTTCTGGCGTCGTGATTGGCTGGAGCTGGGCGCTAAATTATTCAGCCGTTCATCTGAGACGCGGCTCGGTTTGGTTTCCTGGAGAGGATCAGAGATTCAGTGCAGCCCGACCGCAGTGGCTTTGTGTTTCCACTCGCTGTGGTGAGTCTAATGGTCGCTCTGTCTGCAGATAGAAATACTTCCTCTAATGGAGGAGGAGGAGGAGGAGAAGAAGAAGGAGAGGAGGAGGTGGAAGAGGAGGAGGAGGAGGAGGAGAAGAAGAGGAGGAGGTGGAAGAGGAGGAGGAGGAATCCACCAATACCACTTTTTTAAAGGACGAGTATCAGTACTAACCTGGAGCAACTTGCCGATACCGAGTACAGATACTAGTACTAAGTTCAGCCGCGGTCCCACAGCGCTGTTTGATGGAACACTTCAGGTTTCTGTGCGGCTCCACTGACAAACGTTGTGGATTGTACGGAAAAAACACTTTCCGATTACATGACGATTTTCCGTCACCCCTCCTCTGTTGAGGTACCGAGCACTGGGGATCGGGTCTCATTGACCTATTTCTGCTCCGCCCACTTTCAGTTCTCCGTTCTTCTGTATTTTGTCTCGTGAATTCACCTTTTGAAAGCTAGCGCTAACCACCGCGCTAACCACCGGGGGTGGGTGAAGCAGAGCAACCAGGGATCTGGAGGCTCCAGCTGTTGCTGCATTGCTGGTTTAGAGCAACCAGGGATCTGGAGGCTCCAGCTGTTGCTGCATTGCTGGTTTAGAGCAACCAGGGATCCACTCTACAACATCCTGCTGCTACACAACAGTCCTGTCTCTCCTCTTTATGTTCAGAACCTTTCAGCTGCTTTCTCCTCTTTATCTAGTTGTGATGGCAGCTCTGCATGGAGCATGTGATGCTACACACAGTTAGCCACAGTTAGCCATGGAGCATGTGATGCTACACACAGTTAGCCACAGTTAGCCATGGAGCATGTGATGCTACACACAGTTAGCCATGGAGCATGTGATGCTACACACAGTTAGCCATGGAGCATGTGATGCTACACACAGCTAGCCATGGAGCATGTGATGCTACACACAGTTAGCCATGGAGCATGTGATGCTACACACAGCTAGCCATGGAGCATGTGATGCTACACACAGCTAGCCACGGTTAGCCATGGAGCATGTGATGCTACACACAGTTAGCCACAGTTAGCCATGGATCATGTGATGCTACACACAGTTAGCCTCGGTTAGCCATGGAGCATGGGATGCTACACACAGTTAGCCATGGAGCATGGGATGCTACACACAGTTAGCCACGGTTAGCCATGGAGCATGTGATGCTACACACAGTTAGCCATGGAGCATGTAATGCTACACACAGCTAGCCGGGTAGCTACTGTCGATCTGTCTCTTAATTCAGAGACAGATTGTCAAACCATCCAGAGCGAGGGGCTGCTCCGAGCCACGACACACTACAGTAGTCCCGCCCACTAGTTAGTCAGACAAAATGATGCAATACGGTGACGCCCTAATTTTGGTGCGGAATAAGGAGGAGCTAGCTACAACACAGCCATCTGCTGATTGGTCGTGATGATCGTCACTCTTGACTTGCCTGTAATATTTAAATATCTCCTTGCCATATAAACCCACCGCCTCCTGAGCTCCGCCTCCTGAGCTCCGCCTCCTGAGCTCCGCCTCCTGAGCTGCAGCTCCGCCTCCTGAGCTCCGCCTCCTGAGCTGCAGCTCCGCCTCCTGAGCTGCAGCTCCGCCTCCTGAGCTGCAGCTGCCGGCTGCTTCCACGTTGTTCGCTTGACGACTGTACATACCTGCGTCGTTTACAGCCTGCCTCCAACGTACTTTCTGTGGTGGGACCGGCTACAGGTGTGGGTCTGGGTGTGCTTCGCCTTACCGTACTGTTAAAGCACATACCCCCAATTAGAAGGTTACAGGTTCGATTCCCATCTCCACCTGTCGACATGTGTCTTTGAGCAAGACACTGAACCCCAAACTGCTCTCACACTGACGGTGCCGTTTCTGGCCGCAGTCTTTACTTGCTAATACGATTGCTAACCTGTTTCTACCAGTACCTATAGGTTAGTACTTGTATATTCAGTATTGGTACTCGGTATCGGCCAGTTGCTAAAGGTTAGTTCTCATATACTCGGTGCAGTCCTATTTGATATTTGTTGTTAGTTGTCTTCTGTTGGAAATGGACTATGAATGGATCAGAATTACAGTTTGTTCTTATTTACAGTTAAAGGGTTTTTTGTTGACCGTTGACACTTCATGCCAGAAACATCTCTCACTTTTCAGCAGTTCAGTTTAAATAAAAGGAGTAAATAAATCCTCACCTGTAGTATTTGGACTCCTTAAGGTCTGCGAATTCCTGGGGAAGCTGTCCTGGTGTCCAGCTCTGACGGGTCCTCTCACCGAGGCTCTGACTGAGGATGGAGGCGAAGCAGCTGAGGAAAGACGTGGAGAACCTCATGTGAGCTCATTGTCTACAAACGGAATCACAACCACACTCGTTTGAAGTACTGATGTGGGTTCATCTCCCCTGACGCACAGCGCCGAGTACATCGGACTGAAGCTCCGGGAGAAGAGCTTTGACCCAAGGGGGCGGGGCTACGCCACGGGGCTGGATCACCTGGTAAGAAGAGTCTGGTACCGACAGGAACAGGCTGTGCCTGGTTCACTCATCTGGCCTGCTTCTGCAGGCTCATTATGACCTCGCTATCAGTGTCGCCCTCTGGTGGTTGGACAGGGAGGAAACACGGGACGTGCTAGACAGAGACGTACTGTGAGTATTCACTTTTCAAAACACTTCACACTTTAGTTACTCGTCGATACCAAATACTGATTCAAGTACTAAGTACTAAGCTTTAGCTACTGGCTGATACTGAGTATGATACCAATACTCAAGTTTCACTACTTGCCGATGCTACTCTCGTCTACCTGCTGCTGATGTTACTGATTGTAATCCTCACTGCATTGTATCTGGGATCTTTTTCCAAGTATGAGTACTCCATACAGTATCGGAGCCAGTACTGTATCAGTGCATCCCTAAAACAAACCAACCCTCCGTCCTCAGTGGGGCGTCATGGCGCCTCGGCGGCGCCTCGTACCCGAACCACTCTGAGCGGGAGGCCATGATCCTGTCGTCATTCGCTGGTGTCATCATGGTGAGTACAGTCCCCCCGAAGTACTTCATGGAGCCAAGCATCTGAGGGGTGTGTGTGTGTGTGTGTGTGTGTGTGTGTGTGTGTGTGTGTGTGTGTGTGTGTGTGTGTGTGTGTGTGTGTGTGTGTGTGTGTGCGTGTGTGTGTGTGTAGAACAGCCTCCCTGTGGAGGAGATCTTGTCTCTCTACAGGAGGAAACCTGTGGCATCGTTTCCTCGCCAGCAGTCGAAGGTGAATCCTGCCGAGTCTCAGCTGCGAGTCTCAGCTGCGAGTCTCAAACTGACCTCACTTCCTGTCTGGCGCCTCCGCAGGTCTCCATGGTCTGCCCCTTCACTCTCTCCTGCCACCCGCTGGCCATGCTGGCATCCTACCAGGCCGTGCGTCACTGCAGGCAGCACAGTGAGTCGTCTGCTTCTCCTGTTTCTACTTCTTAAAAGGTCAGTTTGCCTCTTTTGGTCTTTAGTTCTTCTAGAAACCTTCGTCTCGTCTCGTCTCGTCTCGTCTCGTCTCGTCTCGTCTCGTCTCGTCTCGTCTCGTCTCGTCTCGTCTCTCTCCTCTCCTCTCCTCTCCTCTCCTCTCCTCTCCTCTCCTCTCCTCTCTTCTCTTCTCTTCTCTTCTCTCCTCTTCAGGCGAGTTGCTTTAATTTTCTTCTACAAACCTTCGACTTGTTTCCACCGAGCTCTCTGGTCTTTGCCAGGAAGTGGTGGTGGATCACGATTCTGTCATCTTGTCTAAACTCATCAGGGTCATGGACTGGGACAGGGTCATGGACTGGGACAGGGTCAGGGTTGTGGACTGGAACTGGGTCATGGACTGGGACAGGGTCAGGGTTGTGGACTGGGACTGGGTCATGGACTGGGATGGGGTTATGGACTGGAACTGGAACTGGGTCATGGACTGGGATGGGGTTATGGACTGGAACTGGAACTGGGTCATGGACTGGGATGGGGTTATGGACTGGAACTGGGTCATGGACTGGGACAGGGTCAGGCTCGTGGACTGGGACTGAGTCAGGGTCATGAACTGGGATCAGGTCAGGGTCGTGAACTGGGACTGAGTCAGGGTCGTGAACTGGGATAAGGTCAGGGTCGTGGACTGGGACTGAGTCAGGCTCGTGGACTGGGACTGAGTCAGGGTCATGAACTGGGATAAGGTCAGGGTCATGGACTGGGACTGAGTCAGGGTCGTGGACTGAAGAGAACTGCCACAGGTACTGGATCTTGTGAGCAGTGGCGACCAAGGTCTGAGTACTATGGACCTGGACCAGGAGGATACACGGTGTCACCAGGAGCAGCGTGCTATGGAGCAGTTGGACCGCAGGGGGCGTGGCCTATCATTCAAAAGTGAAAGGTCGGTCCCGCCTCCCTGATGCCATCCACCACCACCACCCGATGACGGTTCTGACGAAGACGAGAGAACTGGGTGGAGACTCGTCTGTCGTTAAACGTCGACTTGCCTGAGCAGAAGAGAAGAGAATTCTTACATCAGTGGTGGAGATTTGATCCTTTTCTTCAGGTCCGCCGGTACGGGAAGCTACGGCTGCTCCGTCGGGTCGGTACGGGAAGCTACGGCTGCTCCGTCGGGTCGGTACGGGAAGCTACGGCTGCTCCGTCGGGTCGGTACGGGAAGCTACGGCTGCTCCGTCGGGTCGGTACGGGAAGCTACGGCTGCTCCGTCGGGTCGGTACGGGAAGCTTCCGCTGCTCCGCCGGTACGGGAAGCTACTGTAGACTGTGAGGCTGATGGAGGTGATGAAGCATCGACCCAGAGGAGGTGGAGGAGGTTTGTGGTGTAGGATAGCCTTCGTCTATCGATTAGGTATGAATTAGGTTTGTTAAACATTAAATAAGTTCTTGTATCAGTACTGGTATCGGTACTCGGTATCGGTACTCGGTATCGGTACTCAGTATCGGTACTCGGTATCGGTA
Organism: Lipophrys pholis; assembly: GCF_963383615.2. Lineage (NCBI taxonomy): Eukaryota > Metazoa > Chordata > Actinopteri > Blenniiformes > Blenniidae > Lipophrys > Lipophrys pholis. The sequence goes on along the minus strand of NC_137632.1, from coordinate 29,339,068 downwards.
CTCGGTATCGGCAAGTAGCTACAGGTTAGTACTGGTACTTGTGCATTCCCAGTAACGAGCGATGGAGTACAGATGGAGTACAGATGGAGTACAGCTCCCAGACATTGAGAGTCTATCAGATTTCCAGAGTGTCGGCAGGAAGTGTTCTGGACGGAGGGGAAGCATCCACCCAGGTACAAACGCTGCTCTGGGACCAGCTTTACTTTCACATTATTTCTCCGGATGTTTGAACTCCGCTGCAGATATGAAGCTGAAGCGATGGTTGTCTGAGCGGGCTGCCGCCATGACAACGCCTCCAGAGCAGCCTTCCTCCTCCTCCTCCTCCTCCTCCTCCTCCTCCTCCTGTGGACCGCTCCTCAGTGTGAGTGCACACCGCTGGGTCACCGTGTCTGAACCCCCAACCACTGTCTCACAGTCTCACTTCACACCGTTCACACCACAACAGCACTCCCACCCACTGAAAACACTCCGACTCCGTCTCCATGGAAACGGAGAAAAGAGCTTTATCACAACGTCAAGGCTCCGTCTCCATGGAAACGGAGGAAAAGCAACTGAGAGGAATGACACTTCCTCTTCCTCTGCAGGGGGCAGCTGGACTCTACGGGGACTCTGGGGATCCGGTTCAGGACTAGACCACATGTGGAGACCTCCCAGGTCCAGACCAGAACCTGCTGGTCGCTGTGGCTGGATTCCTGATCCTCCTGGTTTTTCTTCACTTCCTGTTCAAACCGGCTGCTTCCTGGAATCGGATCAATTCTGTTTCAATAAAGTGAAACTGGATCCAGAATCAGAATCCGTTTTATTGGCCTGTTGTGGTTTAACACGAGGGATCTGACTTCAGGAGGAAGAAACCGTGAACATTAAATAACAAGAAACAAGAATATGTGCAGGAGCTGAATAAGATGGAGAACAGTGCAGTGGTGAGGAGTGACACGACGTAGTGAGTGGTGTCGATGGTCGTTAAATAAATAAAATACATACAGGGACAGTCAGACGGACCGCCGGGGGAAGAAGCTCTTCTGATGGACGCTTGTTTTGTGGCGCCTGCCGGAGGGGAGGAGTTTGGAGTGTTTGTGTCCGGGGTGGGAGGGGTCTGCAGTGATGCCCCCTGCCTGGTTCCTGACCCGGGACCGGTACAAGTCCTGGATGGGGGGAAGGAAGACACCAATGACCTTTTCCTCAGTCCTGATTGTCCTCTGTCGTCTGAGTCGGTCCAGTGTGGTTGCAGACAGTGGACAGTGATGGAGGAGCACAGAACAGACTGAATGATGGAGGTGTAGAACAGGATCAGCAGCTCCTGGGGCAGCTTGAACTTCTTAAGCTGACGTAGGAAGGACCTCCTCTGCTGGGCCTTCTTTATGATGGTGTCTGTGTGGGAGGTCCACTTCAGGTCCCGAGACATTGTGGATCCCAGGAAGTCCACAGTAGACACTCTGCTGTTCACAATGGTGAGGGGGGTTCTCCTGAAGTGCACCGTCACCTCCACAGTCTGGAGCGGGTTCAGCTCCTGGTGGTTCTGACTGCACCAGAGGGCCAGCAGGTCCACCTCCCGTCTGGAGACTGACTCGTCACCGTCCCGGATGAGACCAAGGACGGTGGTGTCGTCTGCCCACTTCAAGAGTTTGACAGAAGGTCCCTGAGGTTCAGTCGCTGGTCTCCAGGGACAAGAGCAGTGGGGAGAGGACACCCCCCTGGGGGGCGCCAGCGCTGGATGTGATGCTGCCCAGCCTCACCTGCTGCCTCCTGTCAGTCAGGAAGGTGGTGGTCCACTGACAGGTGGAGGCCGGCACTGTGAGCTGGGGGGGTCTGCGGTGGAGGACGAGCACCAAGTCACCTTGTGAACTGTTTTACCAATAAAACCAGTTTTCTGAGTTTGTTTACCAAAACACTTTACCAGGAAGCAGGCTGCTGCAGCCTTTCAAATTAAAATGCATCGTTTTTGTATTTTTGTTTTCTACCACAACATTTTGAAAATCTGTTTCCACGGCAACGACAGAAACACTGAAAGCGATGTAAGCATGTTGGGCCACTAGTTGGTGCTGTTGTTTGGACGTCGCTTTCAAAAAGTTGCCGTGTAAACGTGGCCTTGATTCTTCCAACTGAATCTGGACCTGGAACCCTCCAAGAGAACTACGGTGGAACGAGTCAGTCCAGGAACGTCTTGGTTCTACTCTAGGGTCTCCATATCAGCTCTTTTCTACAATGAAGCCTCAGACCCAAACACTGGATAATCCACCACATTCCTCACCTTCAGAACCACCACCTGCTCACAGCCCACATTCTCCACCCTCTCCAGAACTTCCTGGAGGTCTCAGCCTGAGGTAGAAGCCCTCATCACCCATCCCCCCGCCTCCTGAACCCCCGACCCACTGATCACACCAAACCTCCCTGCCACCAGTCCCCCACCAGTCCACCACAGACCACCTACAACCACAGACCACCTACAACCACAGACCATCTCCAACCACAGACTCCCTCCAGCCACAGACCATCTCCAACCACAGACTCCCTCCAACCACAGACCATCTCCAACCACAGACTCCCTCCAACCACAGACCATCTCCAACCACAGACCATCTCCAACCACAGACCATCTCCAGCCACAGACCATCTCCAACCACAGACCATCTCCAACCACAGACCACCTCCAACCTCCAACCACAGACCATCTCCAACCACAGACTATCTCCAACCATCTCCAGCCACAGACCATCTCCAACCACAGACCACCTCCAACCTCCAACCACCTGTGCTCCACCTCCAGTCTCCCTTAAAATTCTCTTTAAATGAATTCTTAGAAATTCTTAGGAAAAAACCCAACATGGTGCTGGTGCTGGTTTCAAACCGCAGCTTCCTGTCAGAGAGAACCAGAGAACCTGATTGGTGGGATGTTTGGCTGTTGATTGGCCGCAGGAACTGTTAGCCTAGCGATAGCCTAGCGATAGCCTAGCGATAGCATAGCAGTCCTTTGCTCTCACTAAAACTAAAAACAAAAACTGACAGTGGAGCGTCTACACACCTCCAGCCGCAGAGCGACGCCCCCTGGAGGTTTAAAATGAACTACAGCTTCATTTCTTTTAGACTCCTGGACTCTGGACTATAAACAGCTGCTAACTCCACCCTGAGAACCCTGCAGGGTGAACAATGACCCGGGGAGGTTAATGAAAATCTCTCCCTCTCTCTCTCTTCTCCCCTCTCTCTCTCTTCTCCCCTCTCTCTCTCTCTTCCTCCCCCTCTCTCTCTCTCTTCCCCCTCCCTCTCTCTCTCTTCCTCCCCCTCTCTCTCTCTCTTCTCCCCTCTCCCTCTCTCTTCCTCCCCCTCTCTCTCTCTCTTCCCCCCTCCCTCTCTCTCTCTTCCTCCCCCTCCTTCTCTTTAAAAGAGATTTGTTGCTTTAAACAACCTTGACCCCAGTGAACTTCCTGCAGTTCCAACATGGACGCCTGCAGCTTTTAGTCAATATCTGGATGTTTTTGTTCTTTGTAAATGTGGTGGGTGTGGCTTATATTCCGCTGCGCTCACTAGTCTGGAATTAGGGTGGTCACATTAGCAGCTAACTGCTAATGGCTAACCGCTGGTATGAACTTCCCAGAGCTGGTTGGTGACATTAGTCTCCTGGGTTGACCTCCTGTTTTGGGGTGGCGCCCCCTTGTGGCAGACTCTGGTTTGAACAACGAGCCCAAACATCAACACTCGGCTGCTCCAGAGTTTCACTTTCTACTGAGGTGCAACAGCAGGAATCATGTTTGAAGCAGGAAACCAGGATTCTGGTGACGACAGCTCTGATAACAGAAAAACACTCAGCGATACTCGAGTACAGTTGAGACGAGTTGAAGTAAATGAATAGATTCACTCGTCCACAGACGGCCCTCCTCTCTCTCCCAGTGAGCAACCCTGACGTGAAGCCACAGAGCCGGAGGTTTCTAGAGGGTTCCAGAGGGTTTCCAGAGGGATTTCCAGAGGGTTTCTAGAGAGATTCCAGAGGGATTCTAGAGAGATTCCAGAGGGTTTCCAGAGGTTTTCCAGAGGGATTCTAGAGAGATTCCAGAGGGATTCTAGAGAGATTCCAGAGGGTTTCCAGAGGGTTTCTAGAGGGATTCCAGAGGGATTCTAGAGAGATTCCAGAGGGATTCTAGAGGGTTTCCAGAGGGATTCCAGAGAGATTCCAGGGGGATTCCAGCGCGCTCGGCGGGGCGATTCCAGCGCGCCACTGGCTGCGCTCACAGGAAGACTCCTGAAGGCTCAGTGCTGACTCTGGGCTTCAGCTCAATGGCTGCCGCCGTATAAAGGGGCGGAGGTCAGGGGCGGAGGTCAGAGGCGCGCCGCGGCCACCATGGGGAAGGTGAGTGTTTGCTTTTCTTTTGTGGCGGCTGAGCCGAGACGCTCCGGCTGATCTCCGTCTCTTCTGCTCGGCAGATCATCTTCTACGAGGACAGGAACTTTGGCGGTCGGCACTACGAGTGCATGAGCGACTGCTCCGACCTTCACGCCATGTTCGAGCGCTGCCGCTCCATCCGGGTGGAGAGCGGCATGTTTATGATCTACGACCGGCCGGGCTTCATGGGGAACCAGTACTTCATGAGGAGGGGCGAGTACTCTGATTACATGGGCCTGACCAACATGAACGACTGCGTGAGGTCCTGCCGGATGATCCCCATGGTGAGGTTCCTCCCCCAACTCCAGCAGAGCAATTCAATTCAACTTTATTTATAGAGCGTCAAATACAACAGTCAGTTCAAAGCTGCTACAGAGAAACAGCAACAATTCAAATGATCAGTATCGTCTAGTTCCACTGATCAATAGATTAGAGTATCATCTAACCTGACAGGTTCTGCTTCCTGATCAATGTGATCGATCAGGAACCATCAATCTCATCAAAACCAGTTTAGTGCTGAACCATGGCATGATAGCAGCAATGGTTCTGATAATGGTGTTATTGGCTTTTAACAGGAGCACACAGTAGCATGGTGCTACTAGCATACACACACAGTAGCATGGTGCTACTAGCATACACACACAGTAGCATGGTGCTACTAGCATACACACACAGTAGCATGGTGCTACTAGCATACACACACAGTAGCATGATGCTACTAGCATACACACACAGTAGCATGGTGCTACTAGCATACACACACAGTAGCATGATGCTACTAGCATACGCACACAGTAGCATGGTGCTACTAGCATACACACACAGTAGCATGGTGCTACTAGCATACACACACAGTAGCATGGTGCTACTAGCATACACACAGTAGCATGATGCTACTAGCATACGCACACAGTAGCATGGTGCTACTAGCATACACACACAGTAGCATGGTGCTACTAGTATACGCACACAGTAGCATGGTGCTACTAGCATACACACACAGTAGCATGGTGCTACTAGCATACACACAGTAGCATGATGCTACTAGCATACGCACACAGTAGCATGGTGCTACTAGCATACACACACAGTAGCATGGTGCTACTAGTATACGCACACAGTAGCATGGTGCTACTAGTATACGCACACAGTAGCATGGTGCTACTAGCATACGCACACAGTAGCATGGTGCTACTAGCATACGCACACAGTAGCATGGTGCTACTAGCATACACACACAGTAGCATGATGCTACTAGCATACACACACAGTAGCATGATGCTACTAGCATACCTTTGAGCCGTCGACGGTAAACAGAGCGTGTTCATAGAAACTCTTTAAATGATTGTAAATGTCTGAATGCTGAAGTTTAGCAGTGGATTAACGCCCGCTGTCTCTGAATGCTCGTACTGATCCAGTCCTTTAGCGCCGAGCTTCTCACGGTCCGAACAGCGTTTTCTTCAGCCGAGTCCGTTCACTCTTATTTTAACGTAGCAGTTAGCAGTTAGCGCTGGATAGGGATCTAACAGACCTGTAAAGGAGACTGAGAACTGGAACCAGGTTCTACTGATAGTCCTGCTTGATGGTCTGTCAGTAGAACCATTCTGTCAGTTTCTACTGAGGAGCACACTACTTTCATTGAACCTTCAGGTCGTAGAACATGAACCAACCTTCAGTCTGATCATTTGCTCCTCTTCCACCCCATCTTGCCCCCCCCCCCCTCCCCCCCCCCCCCCCCCCCCCCCCGCCCCCGCCCCCCCGCAGCACAGCGGCAGCTTCAGGATGCGGCTGTACGAACACTTCGACATGAGTGGTCAGATGATGGAGCTGAGCGCCGACTGTCCCAACGTCATGGACCGATTCCGTCTGAACAACTTCAACTCCTGCAGCGTGCTGGACGGCCACTGGCTGCTGTACGAGCAGCCCAACTACAGGGGGCGCCACTACTACCTGCGTCCGGGGCAGTATCGCAGCTTCAGCGAGTGGAGCGGCAGCAGCTCGCGGCTGGGCTCCGTCCGCCGCCTCCTTGACCTCTGACCCCAGTGCCTGGCCGCTCCCTCCTCAACCGCCTGATCCATGCAATGAAATGCCGGCAGTGCACCAGCGTCTGGAGGGCACGTGGCCGGCGGCGGCGGTGGCGGCGGCGGTGGCGCCTGACGTCTTGATGCTCATCAGAGGACTGAATAAAATACTGTGAGCGCATCACACCGACTCTCCTGTTGTTTACTGCTGGGTAACACTTTTCACCAACACACATGGTTTACCCCGGAGGTTTACCCCGGAGGATTACCCTGGAGGTTTACCCCGGAGGTTTACCCTGGAGGATTACCCCGGAGGTTTACCCCGGAGGTTTACCCCAGAGGTTTACCCTGGAGGATTACCCCGGAGGTTTACCCCGGAGGATTACCCCAGAGGTTTACCCCGGAGGTTTACCCCAGAGGTTTACCCTGGAGGATTGCCCCGGAGGTTTACCCCAGAGGTTTACCCCGGAGGATTACCCCGGGGGTTTACCCCGGGGGTTGTTGTTTATAATAGAATATATTTGCTAAAAGCTGTGGATTAATGAGACGTTCCTTCTGCTTCAGGAAACAGGAGATCAGTTCAGGAACAGCAGAGCTGCTGAGTTTTCATCTTGTTACTCCAGTTTTTACAACCTACCTTTGACATGATCCAGCGTTCTCACGTTCTCTTCTTACGTTACGTTACATTATGTTCTTATGTTCTGTTCTTACGTTAGGGGGATGGGGTTCCTCTGGGGGATGGGGTTCCTCTGGGGGATGGGGTTCCTCCGGGGGGATGGGGTTCCTCTGGGGGATGGGGTTCCTCCGGGGGATGGGGTTCCTCTGGGGGATGGGGTTCCTCCGGGGGATGGGGTTCCTCTGGGGGATGGGGTTCCTCCGGGGGATGGGGTTCCTCCGGGGGATGGGGTTCCTCTGGGGGATGGGGTTCCTCCGGGGGATGGGTTCTCTGCGGGGTCCGCCGCCCTGGAAGGAGACGCCGAGCCTGCGGAGGCTTTGGTGTGGAACCTTTTCTTCTTCAGATGGTTTCCTTTGTTAAATCTTTAGAATTGAGATAAACCTTTAGACTTTTGACCCCAGGTCTTGATGTCCGGTCCGGTCCGGTCCGGTCAGTCTGACCTCCAGCTGTGAGCTGAGCTCAGGTGCTGTGCTGCATCTCTCCAGCAGAGGGCAGTGTTCCAGCTCAGATGAAGCTGCTGCTGAGTGTAAACAAAGAGAGACTTCATGACAGCAGTGACGTCAAACCTCTGGACAGCCAGTAGAAGATGTTTGATTTCAACAACAGGTAAAGACGTGGCGGCCGAAATGTTCTGACCCAGAAACATCTGCAGTGTGTGGGAACGTTCACCTGGACAAACATCTCTTCACCTTCCATTTCAATATGAATGAATCCTGCACACTCAGCATTTCCCTTTGGCGTTATATAAGAGTCTTCAGAGAGCCGGACGCCACTCGTGGCCTCGCCATGGGCAAGGTAAACAGCACACACACACACACACACACACACACACACACACACACACACACACACACACACACACACACACACACACACACACACACACACACACACACACACACACACACACACACACACACACACACCAGCTGGTCAGCCTGATCCACATGAAGTCCCTCCATGTCCAGATCACCTTCTACGAGGACAGGAGCTTCTCCGGCCACCACTTCCGGTGTAGCGCCGACTGTGGTGACCTGACATGTCACCTGCGGCGCTGCGGCTCGGTCCGGGTGGAGAGCGGCGGCTTCATGGTCTATGAGAAGCCCAACTACTGCGGCGGCCAGTTCTACCTGAGGAGGGGGGAGTACCCCGACTTCCAGCAGTGGGCCGGCGTCGACCAGAGCGTGGGGTCCTGTCGCCTCATCCCCACGGTGACACACACACACACACACACACACACACACACACACACACACACACACACACACACACACACACACACACACACACACACACACACACACACAAAGCAGAAGTGAGGAGCTCTGGAGGACGACTGAGCCTCAGGCTTTACGCGACATTGGAGCTCCGAGCTGCTGAAACCACCACTGTCCAGAAAGGTTCCCACTGTGTGTTGGTGTAAACAGTGAAACCACCACTGTCCAGAAAGGTTCCCACTGTGTGTTGGTGTAAACAGTGAAACCACCACTGTTCAGAAAGGTTCCCACTGTGTGTTGGTGTAAACAGTGAAACCACCACTGTTCAGAAAGGTTCCCACTGTGTGTTGGTGTAAACAGTGAAACCACCACTGTTCAGAAAGGTTCCCACTGTGTGTTGGTGTAAACAGTGAAACCACCACGAGCTCCGTCTCCCAGTGAAACACTGAGAAAGCAGGAAGAACGCTTTGAAAACGGCTCCTGAAGGGGAACCTTTTGAAAAAGTTCCACCTCCATGGAACCCAACTCTTTTTAAACTCTTTTCCTGGTCCTGGTCCTGGCCCAGATGCTGCTCCTGGTCCTGGTCCTGGTCCTGGTCCTGGTCCTGGTCCTGGTCCTGGTCCTGGTCCTGGTCCTGTTCACCACGCCGTCGTAACTAGTTTTTCTGCACATGCTCAGTAGAGCCAATCAGAACAAAGTTTCCTCCATGATGTCATGACTCCCAGTCCAGATTCTCCTGGACTTGGTAGTTTTATTTTGACAGTCACCGTAATAACAATCCAACTTGGTCTGTCCACTAGAATGTTCTCCTGTTGTTCATGTTTAGAGCTCATTGTTCTTTGCTGTGTGTGTGTGTGTGTGTGTGTGTGTGTGTGTGTGTGTGTGTGTGTGTGTGTGTGTGTGTGTGTGTGTGTGTGTGTGTGTGTGTGTGTGTGTGTGTGTGTGTGTGTGTGTGTGTGTGTGTGTGTGTGTGTGTGTATGTGTATGTGTATGTGTGTGTGTGTGTGTGCTTTTAGTACTAAAACTAACAACAGCACCAACTAGTGGACCAAAATGAAAACTACATTGTTTTCACAACGTTGTCGTTTAAACACGAAACTTTTCTGAAACGAAAATGCGAAAACGATGCGTTTTCACTTGAAGTGTTGCCGTGGAAACGGAGCTCTGCTAACTTGTGGGTGTGCCTAACGTTTCCCAGGAACCCGGCTCGTTCAACATGCGGCTGTACGAGCGCATCGAGTTTGGCGGCGAGGTGATGGACCTGGTGGACGACTGTCCTAGCGTCATGGAGCGTTTCCATGTCAAAGACATCTTCTCCTGCAACGTGACGGACGGCCACTGGCTGTTCTACGAGCACCCCGACTACCGGGGCAGGATGTACCTGATCCGGCCCGGCGAGTACAAGAGGTTCAGCGAGTGGGGGGGCCGGACCGCCAGGGTGGGCTCCATCAGGCGCGTCCTGGACTACTGACGGCTCTGGACCTTCTGAACACCCAAACGCCGGGCCGCAGCTCCGGAAAGAGTCTGATTCTGGTTTAGTTTCATCCTCCAGGAGTCGTCAGCAGAAATCCCTGGTTTCCTGCTTCAAACGATTCAGGTTGAATCTGAAACTCTGGAGTTTGGATCTTTTTCCTTTGGGCTCTTTGTTCAAACTAGAATCGCCCACAAGGGGGCGCCACCACAAAACGGGAGGTTTAGATTGTTTAGATCAACACAGGAGGCTGATGTCATAAATCGCCTCTGGTAAATCTAGCGGTTAGCCGCTAGCAGGTATCTGCTAACGGTTAGCTCATTAGCGGTTAAACTTTGAACTGTGTTTCACTTTAAACCTCCGGGGGGCGTCGCTCTGCAGCTGGATGTCTGTAGACGCTCCACAATTGTTTTTATTTTTATTTTTCGTGTGAGCAAAGGACTGCTATGCTATCGCTATGCTATCGCTATGCTATCCATGATTGACAGTTCCTGTAAGCAATCAATGTGCCTAAATTGTTTGATTTCCTTTCCTAATAAATTTCAAGAATTGATTTAAAGGCAGTTGAAGAGAGACTGGAGACGTGAGAACAGCAGCTGATGGCTCCTTTAACAACCTGACTCCCCCCGTGACCTCCGGCGCCTCCCGGGGGTCCTGGAACCAGCGTGGCGTGTTATGATAATCAACCCGAACCCTCAGATGTGCCGACGGTCCTCCATCACCGTGAGACGTCCAGAAGAGACTGAGCATGTTTTCATTTACAACTGAAGCTTCAAGTGAACCAAGACTTTGTCTGAATTACGTCATTAAAATATTTGCAACTTGAGGACGACTGTCCTGTTTCTGTTTGAATAAGTCCTGATTGACGCCACAGGTTTTCCCTCAGGTTGAGGAGACTGACCGGTGGTCTCAGGTTGAGGAGACTGACCGGTGGAGACTGACCGGTGGAGACTGACCGGTGGTCTCAGGTTGTGGAGACTGACCGGTGGAGACTGACTGGTGGTCTCAGGTTGAGGAGACTGACCGGTGGTCTCAGGTTGAGGAGACTGACCGGTGGAGACTGACCGGTGGAGACTGACCGGTGGTCTCAGGTTGTGGAGACTGACCGGTGGAGACTGACTGGTGGTCTCAGGTTGAGGAGACTGACCGGTGGTCTCAGGTTGTGGAGACTGACTGGTGGAGACTGACCGGTGGAGACTGACTGGTGGTCTCAGGTTGAGGAGACTGACCGGTGGTCTCAGGTTGAGGAGACTGACCGGTGGAGACTGACTGGTGGTCTCAGGTTGTGGAGACTGACTGGTGGAGACTGACCGGTGGTCTCAGGTTGAGGAGACTGACCGGTGGGGGTGAAGCTGCTGTAAAAAAAAAGAAAACTATCAACTCCTTCAATTTTAGATTTTGAATTCTGAACTAATTGTGAAGTGACTTTGAAGTAGTCGAAGTGGAAAAGGAACATTCCCGCCACTGCTTGAGGTACTCTGATCCACATACCTTGGAAGAGGTAATCTGATTACTCATGAGGGCTCGTGGTTGATCAACACGTGAGGAAATATGACAGAGATCCTGCTGATGCTGCGCAGCCTCGAATCTGCCGCTCCATTGTTCTCTGCTTGTTTTGGGAGGAAATAGTGATGAACATGGAGGAAAGAACAATCAGTGATCGGAGAGCAGCCCCCCCCGAACCCCCCCGACCCCCCCACCAACCACCCCCCACCCCCCAACCCCCCCCCGACACCCCACCACCCACAATCCAACATTTGAATGACAATACTTTATGCTGCGCAATCACACAACTGGCCTTTATTTGTTTTTTATAAAGCGTGGCGGCTCGGCTGGGGGTCAGCTCTGCCCGCTGACAGTCCGGGGAAAACACCACGATGGGGAAGGTAATGACGGGTCCTCGCCCGGGTCCTCGCCCGGGTCCTCGCCCGGGCTCCAGCCCCTGGCTCGCTCTCTGTCTCCTGTCTCAACGTCTCTGCTTCCACAGATCATCTTCTACGAGGACAGGAACTTCCAGGGTCGCTCTCATGAGTGCAGCAGCGACTGCGCCGACCTGCACACCTACTTCAACAAGTGCAACTCTATCCGTGTGGAGAGCGGCTGCTTCATGGTCTACGAGCGACCCAACTTCCTGGGGAACCAGTACTACCTGCGGCGCGGCGAGTACTCCGACAACCAGCGCACCATCGGCATCAACGACTGCGTGCGGTCCTGCCGGCTGATCCCTCAGGTAGGAGAGGCGGAGCTGCAGGTGTTTGTGTAGACGTGAATGCTTTGTGACATCCTGAGTGTTTGATTGGCCGCCAGCACCGGGGCTCCTACCGCATGCGGCTGTACGAGCGCCCTGACATGGCGGGCCAGATGCACGAGCTGGTGGACGACTGCCCCAATGTCCAGGACCGGCTCAGCGTCTCCGACTTCAACTCCTGCAGCGTGATGGACGGCCACTGGCTGCTGTACGAGCAGCCCAACTACAAGGGCCGCGTCTTCTACCTGCGGCCCGGCGAGTACCGCCGCTACAGCGACTGGGGCGGCGCCACGCCCAAGATCGGCTCCATCCGCAGAATCACCGACAGCAACTGACGTGTGGCGGCGTCGCTTGGCTCTGACTGGCTGTTGACCCAATAAAGTTCTTGATTGAAACTCCGTCTGTCTCTCTGTTGGTCTGCAGCTCCGCTCGCGTCACCAAGGACACTCTCTACCTCCGCTCTGGACGCCACGCGGCTCCAGAGCGTCGCCCGCGGCGTCGGGCTAACTGCTGCGCTGTAGTTTAATCTCCCCTATGCTCAGAGGCATTCCACAGCGAACAATGCCCGAGCCCCCCCCCCCCCCCCCCCCCCCCCCACCGTACTGGGATTAACTCTCTGGGCTGCCACTGGTCTGCAGAGCCAGAGACACCAGACGTGAAGCTCCACACAGCCACGGCTTCAAGAGACAACACAAAACTTCCATAGTGTTTCAACACCAGAGCTCAGAGCCACTGAAAACACAGCGCGATGAAAATGGCTCCCAGAGGGGAACTTTTTAAAAAGAGCTCTGTCTCCTTTGAAATGGGGGGAAACGCAACTTCTCTAAAACTCTGCTTCTGGTCGCCACGTTGGCAGTAACTAGTAACTAACTTCTTCTGCACATGCTCAGTAGAGTCAACCAGAACAAAGTTTCCTCCGTGGTCTCATGACTCAAACTTTGTATTCTTCTGGACCTTGTACTTTTACCGTCAAAACAATCCAACATCATTTTTACTGTTTCCGTGGAAACGGACATCGTTTTGGAAACGTTGCTGTGGAAATGTGAAACTTTACAGTTTTCACTTGAAACGTTGTCATGGAAACGGGGTATCATACCTGGGAATCTCTACACACGCACAATCAGTATTTTCAGTGGTGAGGAAGCAGAGCCAGCTGGTAAAGCAAAGGTTGCGAGTTTGATTCCCCACCATCCCCCCGGCCACAACCCAGCGCCTGTACTGGTGTGTGAGTGTGTGTGGAACACTTCAGGGTCTGCGCACACAGTGGAAAGGTGAACCTATTGACTGTGTCACACACACACACACACACACACACACACACACACACACACACACACACACACACACACACACACACACACACACACACACACACACACACACACACACACACACACACACACACAGAATGTTACAGTGGGTAAAACTCCCAATAGAACATCTGGCCGGTGGCTCAGGTCGGTCAGTTACCTCAGGGTTCTCAGGGTGCTTCAGTGGCTCAGGTCGCTCAGGGTTCTCGGGCGCTCGGGTAACTCAGGTGGCTCAGGGTTCTCAGGGGCTCGGGTAACTCAGGTTGCTCAGGTGGCTCAGGTGGCTCAGGTGGCTCAGGTGGACCTGATGCAGGACGTCGACTGAAAGGCTTCCCTGCTCTGTTACACAACATATTTAATGGCTGAGTGCGGTTCCATATTGTTCTGCTGCCATTGTGTGCTGGACGTGTGGATACCATACTAGTCTTTTCCTTTGTACGCGCAAGTCAAAACACCAAACCGCCTAATTATTTCAAATACAGATCCATATTTCTCACCCAACGTTGAGCTGCAACAAAAAGGTAAACATGTGCCGATGGCCTTCAATTATAACTGTGGGAGGATTTGAATAACAAAGCTTTGTTTGTGGGGCGGTGGTATAAAAAGCCCTGGAAACATGGGGAATCTCTCCAACAGAGACCATGGGCAAGGTGAGTACTGCAGTCCTTCCTCTGGCCACCAGCCCAGCCCAGGTCCTGTTCAGGTAACTGTAATCTGATTCCCCACCAGATCATCTTCTACGAGGACAAGAACTTCCAGGGTCGGAGCTATGAGTGCAGCAACGACTGCACGGACCTTCACTCCTACTTCAGCCGCTGCAACTCCATCCGGGTGGAGAGCGGCTGCTTCATGATCTACGAGCGACCCAACTTTATGGGCCACCAGTACTTCATGCGCCGGGGCGAGTACCCAGACTACCAGCGGTGGATGGGCTTCAGCAGCTGCATCCGCTCGTGCCGGATGATCCCGGCGGTAAGAGTTGCTTCCTGTCAGAGCTTGTGTGTGTCGGAGGCGTGTTCGCTGACGCTGTCGCTCTTGGGCCCAATAGTACCGAGGATCCTACCGGTTGCGTATCTACGAGAAACCCGACTTCAGCGGCCACATGATGGAGTTCATGGATGACTGTCCCTGCGTGTCCGACCGCTTCCACCACCGACACATCTACTCCTCCAATGTGATGAACGGCTTCTGGATCTTCTACGAATACCCAAACTACCGGGGTAGGCAGTACTTCCTGCGGACCGGGGAGTACCGGCGATACCGTGACTGGTGCGCCACCTGCGCCATCGTCGGCTCCTTCAGGAGGGTCACCGAATTCTAGCCGTCCAGTGGAACCTCGCTGTAAATATCAAGCACTTTGTTTATTAAAAATATGGGATTTTTAAACGGCTTTGTGTTCTCGTTCTTTTGTGGCCTTCGTGGAACTTTGTGTATCTTGAAGTGGTTTGATCCAGAGTTCCTGCTGGACAGAGCAACACCAGAACCAGACTGTTTTCTGCCTTTCTAATGAGTTTTCCTCCCTGTTGAGTGGTGAAGCAGCTGAGCTCTGCTTCACCACTCTCTGTAGCGTGTAACTCCGCTCACACATGCAGCAGCTTCAGAACTTCACTTCGGAAGCTGTTTTCCAAAGGAAGCGCCTGAAACTGTTGGTCACATTCACCCATTCTCACTGGGAGAGAGAGCAGCGCGGGGTCAGTGCCTTGCTCAACGACACTGAGAGTGGTCAACTCTCAATTGGAAGAAAACAAAAAGAACTGTAGTAATATTCTTAGACGTAATCAGTAGTACCTGCTTGTACATTGTTGAACCTCACAACCTTCTGGTACCCACCGCCAGCGTGACAAACCATTTCCATTGTTCTCATCAGGGTCACAGGACTGAACACAAACGTCACCACCAGAGGTCAAAGGTCACTGTTTCTGCTCGCTTCCAGTGGCTGGTAAAACAAGTACATTTTGAAACGATCTCTCAAACTGCAGGTTGGGATCGACTCCATGGATCCGGGCGGCAGACTTCCCTGGATAATCAGTATTGTTACTGACGTTAAAGCTAAAGAGTCCACATCTGGTCCAGCAGCTGGATCCTCCACATCTAGAGGGAACAGGAGACGGAGAAACTCCCTTCATAAACTACCACCAAACAAAACTAGTGGAGAGTTGCTCCGGCGTGTTCTACATAGGATTTTAGCAGGGAACCAATCAACCAACCAACCAACCAATCAATCAATCAATCAATCAATCAATCAATCAATCAATCAATCAATCAATCAATCAATCAATCAATCAATCAATCAACCAACCAATCAATCAATCAATCAATCAATCAATCAATCAATCAATCAATCAATCAATCAATCAATCAATCAATCAATCAATCAATCAATCAATCAATCAATCAATCAATGTGAATCTATTGGCTGTGTCGCACACACACACACACACACACACACACACACACACACACACACACACACACACACACACACACACACACACACACACACACACACACACACACACACACACAATTTTGTTTCAGGTCAGACCTTCCCTCTATTGACTGAAGAGCTCAGTAAAATGTAGTTATAACCTGTCTAGCAGTATTAGTGAGCAGTATTAGTGAGCAGTATTAGTGAGCAGTAGAGAACATGCAGTGCTCTGTTTTTTTTAGAAGTATTGAGCGTCGCTGAGAACTGAAATACTTTTGAATATTTGACTTTGAACATGTTTAATTTGAGCCGGCTACCTTGACCTTTGTTGTGACCTCAGAGTGACCTCAGAGAGTGACCTTAGAGTGACCTCAGAGAGTGACCTTAGAGAGTGACCTCAGAGAGTGACCTTAGAGTGACCTCAGAGAGTTACCTCAGAGAGTTACCTCAGACAGTGACCTCAGACAGTGACCTTAGAGTGACCTTAGAGAGTGACCTCAGAGAGTTACCTCAGACAGTGACCTCAGAGTGACCTCAGAGAGTGACCTCAGAGAGTGACCTCAGCGTGACCTTAGAGAGTGACCTCAGAGAGTTACCTCAGAGAGTGACCTCAGAGAGTGACCTCAGCGTGACCTCAGAGAGTGACCTTAGAGTGACCTCAGAGAGTGACCTTAGAGAGTGACCTCAGAGAGTTACCTCAGACAGTGACCTCAGAGTGACCTCAGAGAGTGACCTCAGAGAGTGACCTCAGCGTGACCTTAGAGAGTGACCTCAGAGAGTTACCTCAGAGAGTGACCTCAGAGAGTGACCTCAGAGAGTGACCTCAGCGTGACCTCAGAGAGTGACCTGAGAGAGTGACCTCAGAGAGTGACCTCAGAGAGTGACCTCAGAGTGACCTCAGAGAGTGACCTCAGCGTGACCTCAGAGAGTGACCTCAGAGTGACCTGAGAGAGTGACCTCAGAGAGTGACCTCAGCGTGACCTCAGAGAGACCTCAGAGAGTGACCTCAGAGAGTGACCTCAGAGAGACCTCAGAGAGTGACCACAGAGAGTGACCTCAGCCTGACCTTAGATAGTGACCTCAGAGAGTGACCTCAGAGTGACCTCAGAGAGTGACCTCAGAGAGTGACCTCAGCGTGACCTTACAGAGTGACCTCAGAGAGTGACCTCATAGTGACCTCAGAGAGTGATCTCAGCGTGACCTTAGAGAGTGACCTCAGAGAGTTACCTCAGAGAGTGACCTCAGAGTGACCTCAGAGAGTGACCTCAGAGAGTGACCTCAGCGTGACCTCAGAGAGTGACCTCAGCGTGACCTTAGAGAGTGACCTCAGAGTGACCTCAGAGAGTGACCTCAGAGAGTGACCTCAGAGAGACCTCAGAGAGTTACCTCAGAGAGTGACCTCAGAGAGACCTCAGAGTGACCACAGAGAGTGACCTCAGAGAGTGACTTCAGCCTGACCTTAGAGAGTGACCTCAGAGTGACCTCAGAGAGTGACCTCAGCGTGACCTTAGAGAGTGACCTCAGAGTGACCTCAGAGAGTGACCTTAGAGAGTGACCTTAGAGAGTGACCTCAGAGAGTGACCTGCAGAACATTACATGCCACCCAGTGTTGAGGTTGATGAACAAGTTTCCTTCTTTCCAGCTCCGTTTTTCTTTTCCTTTTTATTGGAACTCCCCTGTCCAGAGAGTTTGTCCAACCTGAGAGTCAGTACTTTCTCCTTCGGTTCCGTTCTTCTGTTCCGTTAGAGGAACCGTTTTTTTTCTCAGTCAGTCGCCAGAAAGAGCTCTTCACAGAACAAATGTTATGTTTTGGTTTTTCCTATCAGAAGAAGAAAAAGGGGAGTTTGTTGACTTTTATCTTTGGCAGCCAGAAACCAGAGGACATGGACACTTTTAGAAACGTGGGGGACCAATGAATTTTATTCTTTCAGTCAAAAGTTCTATTTTTTGCAGACGTGTTGCTGAAACTCTCTAGAGCAGGGAGCTCCGCCCAGAAAGATGGAAGTGATAATTCACAAGTCTATTCACAATCAACACAGACACTGGAACACTGGAAACTAAAGACTTTTATTACTCAAGCTTAGTTCGAGATTGTGATGCTGTGAGTCAGTCTAACATCACTTCTATCACTCCGGTCTACATCTGATCCTCCACTCCGGTCTGCAGCGTCTGTTCCTCCTCTCCACCCTCTCCACCCTCTCCACCCTCTCCACCCTCTCCACCCTCTCCACCCTCTCCACCCTCTCCACCCTCCAGCAGGGAGCTCCTCCCAGCAAGATGGAAGTGATAATCTTATCATTTCTGTTTCCAGACCAGTCAGTCTATCCACAAGGAACTCAGGCTGAGCAACACTGAAAACTCTTCTAGATTTCTCTGTAAGCAAAGCTTCAGTATCTGTAGAGATTCTGACCCGGTGGACTCCGTCTTTAACACCACCTCTATTTCTCCAGGCGGTGGATCAGAGTAACTTTCCTGGCCTGGATGGTGTGGAGGACCTGGCAGAGTCCCTGCTGGAGTTCTGTTCACTGACGGGCCTGAAGCTGCTCCCTGCAAACACACAGCCTGTGAGCCTCCCACCGCATCAGCAGGAACACACACACAACCTGCCACCAACCACCGCATCAGCAGGAACACACACACAACCTGCCACCAACCACCGCTGGACAGGAACACACACACAACCTGCCACCAACCACCGCTGGACAGGAAAACACACACAACCTGCCACCAACCACCGCTGGACAGGAACACACACACAACCTGCCACCAACCACCGCTGGACAGGAACACACACACAACCTGCCACCAACCACCGCTGGACAGGAACACACACACAACCTGCCACAAACCACCGCTGGACAGGCAAGAACAACATTTCAGAGGGTTCAACCTTCAGCTCCTCCACAGCACCATCATCCCAAAGTCACCTTGATTCCACTGCAAATGCCCCTGGTCCAGGTCCTTGGTCCAAGTCCTTGGTCCAGGTCCCTCTGTTCAGCAGGGACTGACATTTATCCACCATGTACCACCAGTGCTACTGCCCCAGCCCCAGCTCCTGCCCCAGCCAGTGATACAGCTGTGCAGGGAAAAGGAAAACATGAGAAGCGTCACACCAACCAAAGCAGAAGCTGGTGTTGTGGTGACACCTGGTGTTGTGGTGACACCAGGTGATGTGGTGACACCTGGTGTTGTGGTGACACCTGGTGTTGTGGTGACACCAGGTGATGTGGTGACACCTGGTGATGTGGTGACACCTGGTGATGGTGACACCTGGTGATGTGGTGACACCTGGTGATGTGGTGACGCCAGGTGATGTGGTGACACCAGGTGATGTGGTGACACCTGGTGATGTGGTGACATCTGGTGATGTGGTGACACCTGGTGATGGTGACACCTGATGATGTGGTGACACCTGGTGATGGTGACGCCAGGTGATGTGGTGACACCTGGTGATACCTGGTGATGTGGTGACACCTGGTGATGGTGACACCTGGTGATGTGGTGACACCTGGTGATGTGGTGACGCCAGGTGATGTGGTGACGCCAGGTGATGTGGTGACACCTGGTGATGTGGTGACACCTGGTGATGGTGACACCTGGTGATGTGGTGACACCTGGTGATGTGGTGACACCAGGTGATGTGGTGACACCTGGTGATGTGGTGACACCTGGTGATGTGGTGACACCTGGTGATGGTGACACCTGGTGATGTGGTGACACCTGGTGATGTGGTGACACCTGGTGATGGTGACGCCAGGTGATGTGGTGACACCAGGTGATACCTGGTGATGTGGTGACACCTGGTGATGGTGACGCCAGGTGATGTGGTGACACCTGGTGATGTGGTGACACCTGGTGATGGTGACGCCAGGTGATGTGGTGACACCTGGTGATACCTGGTGATGTGGTGACACCTGGTGATGGTGACACCTGGTGATGTGGTGACACCTGGTGATGTGGTGACGCCAGGTGATGTGGTGACACCAGGTGATGTGGTGACACCTGGTGATGTGGTGACACCTGGTGATGGTGACACCTGGTGATGTGATGACACCTGGTGATGTGGTGACACCTGGTGATGGTGACGCCAGGTGATGTGGTGACACCTGGTGATACCTGGTGATGTGGTGACACCTGATGATGTGGTGACATCTGGTGATGTGGTGACACCTGGTGATGGTGACACCTGGTGATATGGTGACACCTGGTGATGGTGACGCCAGGTGATGTGGTGACACCTGGTGATACCTGGTGATGTGGTGACACCTGGTGATGGTGACACCTGGTGATGTGGTGACACCTGGTGATGTGGTGACACCTGGTGATGGTGACACCTGGTGATGTGGTGACACCTGGTGATGGTGACACCTGGTGATGGTGACACCTGGTGATGGTGACACCTGGTGATGTGACGTCGCCAGTTTAAGAGCAAAATATGTTGAAGGAAAAGTGAAAGAATCACCAAAGAAGAGTGTCTGAGGCTGATGAGGCAGGAAGGAAAACCTCTTAAGTTTTAATTTGTGCATCGTTAAAGTCCAGGTTTCTTGAAGTTTTGTGTTTTAATTTGTGTTTTCAAGAAACCTGTGCTGCAGTATATTGTACCTTATTACAAAATTATTACCACTTTCATACTATGTATTTATACAATATATATATATATATATAAATATATATATATATATGTCTACCTGTATATATATATATATTTATTTTAATTTCTAAAAATTGTATTATTATATATTGAAACTATTTTACTAAATGTGTGTATAATAAATAACAATTTGTTATATTGTGCAGTATATTTAATGTGTGATATATCTGTATTAACTAGTGATTCCTAACGTGTCGGAGGGTCTTTGGGTTGTTAGAAGGCGACAGTGTCACACTGGGAACATCGTGTGCTACATTTAATTTGTCAGCACCTTTCAAACACCCGACTTCACTTTAATTACTAGTAATTAAAGTAGTATACTGTAGTGGCAGATTTAGGTACATCGGTAGTATTATGAGTAAAAATAGTTTTGTTTTATTGTATTTTAATTAGACTTTGACACCTTAAAATATATTATGCACTTCACAAGAAAAAACCTCAACATTTGCAAGCACACGCAACTTCACGTTTTTTTCTCTCTTTTCCCCTCCTCCTCCTCCTCCCCCTCCTCCCCCTCCTCCTCCCTCTCCTCCTCCTCCCCCTCCTCCCTCTCCTCCTCCTCCCCCTCCTCCCCCCCCCTCCCCCTCCTCCCTCTCCTCCTCCTCCTCCCTCTCCTCCTCCTCCCTCTCCTCCTCCTCCCCCTCCTCCCCCTCCTCCACTTCCTCCTCCCCCTCCTCCCCCTCCTCCCCCTCCTCCCTCTCCTCCTCCTCCCCCTCCTCCCCCTCCTCCCTCTCCTCCTCCTCCCCCTCCTCCCCCTCCTCCTCCCCCTCCTCCCCCTCCTCCCTCTCCTCCTCCTCCTCCCTCTCCTCCTCCTCCCTCTCCTCCTCCTCCCCCTCCTCCCCCTCCTCCACTTCCTCCTCCCCCTCCTCCCCCTCCTCCTCCTCCTCCCTCGACTCCTCCTCGAGGAGAAGACGAATGGAGGGATGGATGGATGGAGGGATGGATGGATGGATGGATGGATGGATGGAGGAGGGATGGATGGATGGATGGATGGAGGGATGGAGGGATGGATGGATGGATGGATGGAGGGATGGATGGATGGATGGATGGAGGGATGGATGGATGGAGGAGGGATGGATGGATGGATGGATGGATGGATGGATGGAGGAGGGATGGATGGATGGATGGATGGATGGAGGAGGGATGGAGGGATGGATGGAGGGATGGAGGGATGGAGGGATGGAGGGATGGAGGGATGGATGGATGGATGGATGGAGGAGGGATGGATGGATGGATGGATGGATGGATGGATGGAGGGATGGATGGATCAAAGTGCACAACAAAGCGACATTAATCGACTCAACTTTCCCATTTTAAGTTTATTACGTCTGACAATTCAAGATGAATGATGATATTTCTAACATCGTGTTTGATGAGCTGATATTAATCTTGATATCAATATTGATGGAACACGAACTCTTTTTACACCAGAACAACATGTTTAATACATTCTATCTCTCACAGGTCAGCCACTGTGATTTGTTCAGCCGTTTGGTGTGTTCTCTGATGTTCTCTGGTGTTTTCTGATGTTCTCTGGTGTTTTCTGATGTTCTCTGATGTATTCTGATGTTCTCTGATGTTCTCTGATGTATTCTGATGTTCTCTGATGTTCTCTGATGACGTCCTGGACCTGGAACCTTCGTTCTCTTGGCGGAACCTTCGTCCGCCGTCACAGGATCCCAGCCAGACACTTTAGCAGCCGCACCACCTGACGCACTGTTAAACACAACCTGCCAATAATTACAGGTAAGATACTATAATACCACATCCACACATCTAATGATACTGAACATCCCGCTGGTGGGTTTATTTAGAGAAGTTTAATGTGTCTAACTGACGTCAGGTCAGTAATTATGACGTCTGTTAACATCGGCTAACTCTTTTAGCACACATGCTAATCAGCTGAAGTGATTTATTCGCCGGTAGAAACGTCTCGGGCCTTTTCTTGTTCCAGGAACAAATTTAATTAAAGTCGGTGGTTAATTAATTTGGCTGAAAGCAACAGGGAGGTTTGTAATGTGCACGTTGTGTTTTATATCAGATGTAACGAAAAACGGGACACCAGTGTTGCGGATTAACTGGTTCCCGTGTTAACTGGTGAGTTCTCGCGTCTGCGGTTGATTATTTTAAAAACATTCCTGTTTCGCTGCTCTTATTGCTGTTTATAAGTGTATTCATATACATTAAGTGTATATCAATGCTTTTAACTTATATTGATGCTTTTTGCACTTTGAGATTTATGAATGTAAGTACAATACAAATAAAATGTATATTATTCTTATTATTCTTATTATTACTGCTATTATGTGGATGAACAAATGAATTCACTTCAGCTGATCTGATCCACTGGAAACCCTGATCAGTCTGATCACTCATCAATTTGTTTCACACCACTTATATAAAACTGGATTAGCTGAGACATGAGTGGTGACAAGTCTCCAGTTTTAATCTGATTGAAGGTTTTGATCTTTAATTTAGATTCGTCACGAGGAAAACTGCTTCAAATGACTATTTGGAGAAACAGTTTCATTGTTTTTCTTTTTTATAATGTGCCAAATCAAGAAAATGCAAAACAAAAAGACTCAGGACTCACAGACTGCGTTCTCGTGGCTGATGTGTACTGACGTGTACTGATGTGTACTGATGTGTACTGATGTGTACTGATGTGTACTGACGTGTACTGATGTGTACTGATGTGAAAGCTGTGTCAAATACAACTTTGTCTTTGGGTCAAATCTGCGTATTAGAAGTAATTTAGAAATGTGTGTCTGCGCTGTTTACATGGACGATTATATTTGTATTAGTGTTGTCTCAATACCTACACTTTGGTATCGATACCAATACCAACACTTTGGTATCGATACCGATATCAACACCAATACCAACACGTTGGTATCGATACCGATACCAACACGTTGGTATCGATACCGATACGAACACTTTGGTATCGATACCGATACCAACACCAACACTTTGGTATCGATACCGATACCACCATGTAGTTCCATACTTTGCTACTTTTCCAAATAAACAGAAAAGACAAAAAAAGTCATTAGATCCCGTCTGTCTTCAGGAGGACCAGAGTCTTTAAATGGTCTGTTACTATGCAGTAATCTTTATAGCATTAAATGGCTAAAATAAAATATTTTCATATAATATTGTTTTATATTATTTATATGATACTAATATTTATAATAGCTTACATTGGTTTCCAGAGCTATACTCTCATGGGTATATAAGTTACTAGCTGTGGTTCTATGAACTCCTTATGCAGGTCTGGGTGTTTGTCCTTCAGGAGTTTAGCAGGTTAGTAGTGTAGCAGGTTAGTAGTGTAGCAGGTTAGTAGTGTAGTAATGTAGCAGGTTAGTAGTGTAGCATGTTAGCAGGTTAGTAGTGTAGCAGGTTAGTAGTGTAGCAGGTTAGTAGTGTAGTAATGTAGCAGGTTAGTAGTGTAGCAGGTTAGTAGTGTAGTAATGTAGCAGGTTAGTAGTGTAGCAGGTTAGTAGTGTAGCAGGTTAGTAGTGTAGTAATGTAGCAGGTTAGTAGTGTAGCATGTTAGCAGGTTAGTAGTGTAGCAGGTTAGTAGTGTAGCATGTTAGCAGGTTAGTAATGTAGCAGGTTAGTAGTGTCGCATGTTAGCAGGTTAGTAGTGTAGCAGGTTAGTAGTGTAGCAGGTTAGTAGGTTAGTAGTGTAGCAGGTTAGTAGTGTAGCAGGTTAGTAGTGTAGCAGGTTAGTAGGTTAGTAGTGTAGCAGGTTAGTAGTGTTTCCACTCTGGACCAGACGTTCTCTAACACTGTTTACTCAGTGGAGCTTCAATGGTGATGGAGACACCGTGCTCTTTTGTTTTGAAGCCAAAGTACTTCATATAGTACTTCATATAGTACTTCATATAGTACTTTGCGCCCCTGTTTTTTCTACAAGTTACGGCCTTGTCTCTCTCTCTCTCTCTCTCTCTCTCTCTCTCTCTCTCTCTCTTTCCGTTAGTGATGCACTCTATTTCTTTTTACGGAGTTTCCACGGGTCGTTTCAGTCATTTACTCCTGCACATCCATATTCTTTTCAAAGTACAAGCTCGGTGTGGAGAAGATTGTTTTGAAAATACGTTGTTTTGACTTTTATTTTGAAGTTGTGTAGGTCAAGTATGAAGCGCTTATTCAGTTGGGGATCTCGGGTCGGAGCGCGGGAGCGCTTGTGCACCCCGTCTCGGAGAAAGCGGAGTGCAAAAAAAATAAATAAAAGAAACCGGAGTGCAAAAAAATAAAATAAAAGAAAGCGGAGTGCAAAAAAAATAAATAAAAGAAACCGGAGTGCAAAAAAATAAAATAAAAGAAACCGGAGTGCAAAAAAAAAAATAAAAGAAAGCGGAGCGCTGCTTTCCTCTTTCGATTGTCCAAAACTTCCCAAACAAGTCCGAAGGCGGTGCAGCCCGCCGACGCTTCCCCCACAGAGAGACTGACGACTCTCCTTGGTGTAAATTACAACACAGTGACGCTCCGTGGCCACGGAAAAAAAAAAGATACCGGTACCAGCCGGGCCCAGTATAGTATTGCTTTAAAGGACCGTGATACCAATCCAGTACCGGTTTACCGAACAACCCTAATTTGAATGAGACACATTTTTATGTTCTCATCATGATTTACATGTCACTGCTAGAGAAGCTCATATTTCAAGGACTCGTGTATCACTGGGCCCTGGACCTGGACCTGGCTCTGGACCTGGTCCTAGTCCTGGTCCTGGTCCTGGTCCTGAACCTGGACCTGGATCTGATCCAGGGATGGTCAGAGATGTGGCCTGGTGTTGCGGTCTGCCCGTGGCTGATGATCTGAGCGTATGTGGGGAAGCTTCTGTCTGAGAATAGAGTGCACACAAAGCTAATGCCCATAATAGACAATGCTGATGGCTGCTGCCAGAAACGTATGGATGGCGATCCATTGTCACACATTTATCAGCCCCGTTCAGCAAAAGTCGACCTGCTAATTCATCAGCTTTTCACATTTGAATAACAACACGTCATGGCCCCCGGGATGGTGTATAAAAGGGCCCTGGAATCATGGAGTTGGCAGAGCGAGTTGAACCATCCACTGGAACCAACCTAAACCACCATCATGGGCAAGGTAACGAGACTCTCTCCTGAGGTGTTCGGTCGCACAGGCAGCAATGTGAGGGGGATCTCTGACGCCTTCTGTTTTTCAGATCATCTTCTACGAGGAGAGGAACTTCCAGGGCCGCTCCTATGAGTGCAGCAGCGACTGCTCCGACATGTCCTCCTACCTGAGCAGGTGTCAGTCCTGCAGGGTGGAGAACGGCTGCTTCATGGTCTACGAGAGGCCCAACTTCATGGGCATGCAGTTCTTCATGAGGAGGGGCGAGTACCATGACATGCAACGCATGATGAGCATGGGGATGATGTTCGACAACATCAGGTCCTGCAGGATGATCCCCATGGTAGGAACCGGCTTCTCCTGGCCTTCAGAGCAGGTCTGAACCTCAGCCGTCCTGAAATAACGTCCCTGTCTCTGTCCACAGCACCGAGGACAGTTCAGGATGAGGATCTACGAGAGGGAGAACTTCGGCGGCCAGATGAACGAGCTGATGGACGACTGCGACAACATCATGGACCGCTACCGCATGTCTGACTGCATGTCCTGCAACGTGATGGACGGCCACTGGCTGATGTACGAGCAGCCCCAATACAGAGGCAAGATGATGTACCTGAGGCCCGGAGAGTACCGCAGCTTCAGGGAGATGGGCATGAGCGGCATGAGGTTCATGAGCATGAAGCGCATCATGGACATGTGCTAGACTTCTGTACCTGACTGAAATAAACATCTTGTGCAACTCATAACCACGTTTGCCTGCGTGTGACTCGATCCGTACGAAGTACAGATACCACATAAATATGAAGTTTAAACAGCGACATGCACAAGACACTAAACCACAAGTGGCAGTACCTTTAGATTTGGTCCTTTGCCTGCTTAGTGGCGCTCTAACGGGGCCTTCCTGTGTGGAGTTTGCATGTTGTTCCTGTCAGTCACTGGCTATGGATGAAAGAGAGTGACACCGCCTGGGCTGCTAAAGGGAACACACTGATCCACCAGTAGGGGGCCTCAGCAGAGGGTGTATTGTGATGAATGGCTGAAATACCCAAAGACGCAACTACAACAGGTACACAACTGACGATGTGTCCTGGTAGTCAAAGATAATATATATGGTGATCCCTGTACCATCCTCAAGCTCAGGTTCTTTACAAGAGTCCTGGGAGTCTCAGGTCCTCTACCAGAGTCTTGGGAGTCTCAGGGTTCTGGGCAGTATCTTAGCTGTTCCTCGGACTCTTCTAGACTGATGTTCTGATCTATTGCTCCTAGTTAGGGGGTCACCATCCTAAGTGCTCTTACTACTATGGGAACCATGTCAGCTTCAACCCTCCAGCTGTTCCATCTGTTCCTTCTACCCTCCAGATGTTCCTTCAACCCTCCAGATGTTCCTTCTACCCTACATCTGTTCCTTCTACCCTCCAGATGTTCCTTCTGTTCCTTCAACCCTCCATCTGTTCCTTCTACCCTACATCTGTTCCTTCTACCCTCCAGCTGTTCCTTCAACCCTCCAGCTGTTCCATCTGTTCCTTCAACCCTCCAGCTGTTCCTTCTACCCTCCATCTGTTCCTTCTACCCTACATCTGTTCCTTCTACCCTCCAGCTGTTCCTTCTACCCTCCAGCTGTTCTGGCTGTTCCTTCAACCCAGTAGCAATCAGAGCCTGAGCTTCTCCAGAAACTCATTTACGTGACCATGTTGTTGTGGCGTTTTGGAGCCGTTTTAAAAAACTTGTGTTTTTCGTGAGTCTGAGTGACGTTGTTGTGTAAATGGATCCTTAATATTTTGTGAAAATCGTTAAAAGCTCAATCGTTTCCAATGAGAAGGTTCCTGGCGTCACGAGGCAGGTCAGTTCTGAAATGATAAAGGCGCAGTGGTTTGGAGCTGCCATGAGGTTCCACTTCAATGTAGTAACCTCTTTCAGTCTGCTCAGTTTAATTCTACCTGACAAGGGAACTTTCACACCACTAAAAACATCAGTTTCTCCTTGTTCCCTCGACACAGAAAGCAGGTGGAACGCTCCCCTTGTTCCCTCGACACAGAAAGCAGGTGGAACGCTCCCCTTGTTCCCTCGACACAGAAAGCAGGTGGAACGCTCCCCTTGTTCCCTCGACACAGAAAGCAGGTGGAACGCTCCCCTTGTTCCCTCGACATAGAAAGCAGGTGGAACGCTCCCCTTGTTCCCTCGACACAGAAAGCAGGTGAAACGCTCCCCTTGTTCCCTCGACACAGAAAGCAGGTGGAACGCTCCCCTTGTTCCCTCGACATAGAAAGCAGGTGGAACGCTCCCCTTGTTCCCTCGACACAGAAAGCAGGTGGAACGCTCCCCTTGTTCCCTCGACACAGAAAGCAGGTGGAACGTGCCTGCTGTTCCCCGAGCGTCGTCCCGCTCGGCGTCGTCGAACAAAAGATTGCGAGCAAAACAACACGCGGTACCTTTCCCAATGTGTCCGCTCGCCGTCGATCCATTGTCTGATCAAACAAGCGTAGTGTCCGGTCAGCAGCTTTCAAAACACCAGAGAACAAAGTCCAACTCTGTCAATCAGATGTAGAAATAATCGCTGGCAGCCAAGCTGAAAGTTTTCATTGATCACCATGGTGATTCATTTTGATTCTCTTTCAACACATCGATATCGAAATAAGTCAAAGTGTCCTTGAGCAAGGCACTGAGCCCTAAACGCTTGGCATGGCAGCCACCTCCATGTGAATAACAGTGTGAAGCTCTATGGGGACGGCTAAGTGAAACCCATAGACCATTTATATACGTGTTTCCATACACACACCAATACACATACATATATGGATATATACATGTATACATATAGATATATTGTATACATATAGGGATATATACATGTATACATATAGATATATTGTATACATATATGGATATATACATGTATACATATAGATATATTGTATACATATAGGGATATATACATGTATACATATAGATATATTGTATACATATATGGATATATACATGTATACATATAGATATATTTTATACATATCTAGATATATACATACAGAGATATACGTGTGTGCGCAGAGGGAAATATAGAAGCCATGTATTTTTCTGAATGTGTGTTCTTTATGACATCTTGAAGTTTTAAATAACGTATAAAAGGATTTATAATATGAGGGTAAATTCAGTTTAAAGGAGTCGTGACTTCAGTTTCCAACTCTAGCATGGTCATACTGAACCAACAGACAACGGTCTGACTGATTTAACGCCTGCTGTTTGCATGAGCGTCTCTGATGTGATTCATTGGAGCCTCTGCTGTCTGGAGCAGATCTACTGTTTTCTCTTCTGGATTGTGTGATGAGTGCAGGTGGTGAAATGCTGCCACCTGATGGTGCTCAGTGGATTAACGCCTCCATTCAGGTGAATTTAAAACACTCAGTGGGTTTTCTCTGGAGAAAGAAGAAGTGATGGATGAAATCATTTAGAAGATTAACACTAGATTTTTATTTAAGATTGGGCTTCTGGTTGGACACGGCCGCTCTAGTAACAGGAATCCATGATGCGCTTCATGCTCATGAACCTCATGCCGCTCATGCCCATCTCCCTGAAGCTGCGGTACTCTCCGGGCCTCAGGTACATCATCTTGCCTCTGTATTGGGGCTGCTCGTACATCAGCCAGTGGCCGTCCATCACGTTGCAGGACATGCAGTCAGACATGCGGTAGCGGTCCATCATGTTGTCGCAGTCGTCCATCAGCTCGTTCATCTGGCCGCCGAAGTTCTCCCTCTCGTAGATCCTCATCCTGAACTGTCCTCGGTGCTGTGGACAGAGACAGGGACGTTATTTCAGGACGGCTGAGGTTCAGACCTGCTCTGACGGCCAGGAGAAGCCGGTTCCTACCATGGGGATCATCCTGCAGGACCTGATGCAGTCGCTCATGCCCATGCGCTGGTAGTCGGCGTACTCGCCCCTCCTGACGAAGTACTGGTTGCCCATGAAGTTGGTGCGGTCGTAGACCATGAAGCAGCCGCTCTCCACCCTGCAGGAGTGACACCTGCTCAGGTAGGAGGACATGTCAGCGCAGTCGCTGCTGGTCTCATAGGAACGTCCCTGGAAGTTCCTGTCCTCGTAGAAGATGATCTGAAAAGTGAAGAGGAGATGTGGTTATGACGAGCCCCCTGCTGGCGGCGGACCGAAGCTCACGCCTGCTCTCACCTTGCCCATGGTCATGGTTACAGTTTACAACCGTGTCGGCTCAGAAAGACTGCACGCTCTCCTCCGCGTCCCGCCGGCGCTTTTATACCTGACCTCCTGTCCAAAAGAATCATGACCCCTTTGTGCAAATTCCTGACAGAGCAACATGGAGCAGAGGCCCCGCGGACGGCTGGATTCACATGGACCTTCAGCCACCGCCGATTTGCGGTGGTTGCATTTGTTGAGAAGAGGCCCCACTTTGCTTTGTCTTTGCTGCTGAATAACACAGAGCCTGTTTTCCACCAACACTCCCTCAGGGGAAGGCCTCGGTGTCCACGTTACCCCTCATGTTTCAAACTCAAAACAGGTGATACCATTTGTACTGGTGATGTGGTCAAACTGAAGGAAAGAAACCTGAAGAAAATGGGTTTATTGGCTCATCTACATTACGTTTCAATAAAAAGGTTCTTTGTGTGATCAAATGACAGGAAATACTCTGACATGTGGTTGCTGGACACGCTCATCAAGGCCACAGAGGCTCCTTCACACACATGTTATTTTCTTCTCTGACAGATATTGATAAATTGGGATGTACTGATGCTGAATCCAATGTTGAGTCTGATGCTGCGGGTTCTCATGAAAGCTCTCAATACAACCCGGCCAGCATTCGGTCACACCATCCATTAGCAACGTTAGCAACAGGTAGACGAGAGGACAAAATCTGTGTTTGGTTGGGAAGATATTAATGAGAATGCTACATGCTGAAGACTGTCAGTGTTCACACTCCGTGTTCACTCCAGGTCGTCGGCAGGTTCAAACAGGAAGTAGGTCCTGAATCCTTCCATGGTGATTTTAGTGAAACGTAACGTACCGAGTGTGTCGGAGATCATACGGAGCATGATGTCTTAATGTTATTTAATTTTTGTAAATCCTTTCATTTCATGGATTTCTGTTATTTCATGTCAAAGTGTCAGATTGTGGTGGGACTTTGTGAGACAGAGCCAAAGACGAGGAGTCCAGGTTTTGAAGCTGCACAGGAGGTTTTATTTAGGATCGCAAAAGGTTCCGAAGACGAGTCAGTGGACTGTGAGTAAGGCTGCCGCTCCCAACTGAACTTCAGCCTCAGTGTCTGCCATGAGCTCAGTGAACGTTGTGTACGTCGGCACCAGATACCAGAATCCTCCAGAACCCCCCAGAGGAATGTGGGACTCCTCCGTGTGGCGGCCGGGTCAAAAGCTCAGCGTCTTAGGGTGACACAGTCGTCAACATATACTGAAGTCACAATATTCCATTTCACGATTGCGATGAGGACCTGTTGTGGGTGAATCTGTGACTGAGTGAATTTGTGGAACCTCAAGTTAAAGTGCAGTAGATGAATTCTGTTGATGGGAGGGTGAACAGCTGCATACGGCCTGCAGGGGGCGTGATGGGGATGCTTGCCTGAGGAGAGCGAACAGTGGCCTTTCCTTTGTGAGGGACTGAGTTCCTTTTGACCTCTTTGGAGAAATATTCCTGAGGTACGTTTCTATTTGGGTCTGAGCACCAGGGAGGATGAAGGACCGTATTGGAACCACTCGGAAAAATAGAAACGTTCTCCTGACAAAACAGGTGGCACGGTGGAACAGTGGTTAGCACTCTTGCCTCACAGCAAGAAAGTCGTGGGTTCAAATCCAGCCCGGGGTTAGCATGTTCTCCCTGTGTGTGCACGCATTCCCTAAAACATCCCAGAGCAAGACCCTCTGCCCCCCCCAGCTCTCTGCGGCTGCTACTGATGGGTCAATCGGTATGAATTTCCCTCTGGAATGTACCAACTGTATTGGTTTCAGTACAGTGCTATAAAATCAATAAAAATAAAACTAACTGGAAAAGTTACCAGACTTGACACTGTTGGGGCTGATGATTCCATGAACTCCTCCAGAGGCTTGCTCCCCCGAAAGAAAATCACCAGGGACAATGGATAGGCCATAAAACAGCAGGGGAGTGAGCCAGACCCCGGAAGTGGCCAATGAGGATGCTTGAATCCGACCCGAACACCACAGGGGTCCAAAACCCAAGTTGGTGAGACTCACTTTCTACCAACACTCTCTGCTTCTCATCTGACCATCGAGGGAGACACAAGTCTCTGCTTGCCTCAGGATGGTAAAGAGAGCAAAAGAACAGAAGAAACACCAAGACCAGCCCGCTAGACGAGCAGGACATCTTCTGTTTCCTCTATTTGAGACCAGAGCCAGCGTCTTCATGACCATGACCAATTCATGACCATGACCAATGACCATGACCAATTCAGGACGCAGAATTCAGACCCGGTAACAACCAGTTACCAGAGCCTCCCAGAACCAACAACAGAACTGGAGGGTGAGAGCTTTTGTCTGGGCAGAGAATAGTTAGAATGATGTTCTGTTAACCTGCAATGTGTGTTTCAATGTGCCGCTCAGAAGGCCGCAGCATCTCATGTTGTTTGTGTATGCGCATTCACACGCACCAACCAAGTCCAGGACCAGGTCCAAGTGAGCTCCAGGTCCACTGGGAGCTCTGTGTGGAGGAACCAGGGTTCAGAACCGAGCCTCGCAGAATTCTCTGTCTTTCTCTTGTCTTCATCCTCTCTCATTCTCTCCCCCTATTTCACTAACCCGCAGCAACGCGCCCCCCCCTTATCAGATCAAATTAGGTCACACACTACTGCATGTCAGCTGAGTTCTAACTGCAGGCCCCGACCTCCACTTAGGACTCAGGTGCTCAGAACCGGGCCAACGGAACCGGCCGTTCGTTACGCCCTCGGTAGACTAACTCGCTCCGAGACCGCCCTCGCGCATGCGCGCTCGACGGACGTCTTGTTTATCTGGCCGCTAAGCAACCGCCGCGTCCCCAGAAAGAGCGAGTCAAACGCCTCTAGTGGTCGCGTGGGTCATCGCAAACCCTCTTGACATCCACCTGGTGGGCGCATCATCATATTGCGCTCTCCCTCTGCGCGCCGCCGCACGCCCCTAGTGGTCGTCACAGTCACCGCATTGACCCGCCGACGTCTGCCTCCTCCTGGTGGACGTTTGAGGTCATTACACCCCCTCGCCACACACACACACACACACACACACACACACACACACACACACACACACACACACACACACACACACACACACACACACACACTCTTTGTACATAGTGTTGCTGTTTAATAGATTAGATCTCCGTATTAGAGGTCGTTTGCGACTTGAATGTGCTGATTTATGAGATGATTTCAGAATTATTTCTGAATTAATACATTTTTATTAATAAACGCCTGTTAGCTGAATTGAACGCTTCTTGGTGATTATTGTGTATTTATTGTTGACAATTCACTGGTTTGTAACAGTCTGTGCTCGGATCTCACACCTTCCAATCTATTTTAGATGGTTATATTTTATGCAGAAATATTAACTAACTTAAATGAACTTTTTACAAACGAGACTGATATTTTGGTATTAGCTATTTCCAGTTTATCTGGTGGTGCCCCGATGTATTATTAATACATAAATAACAAATTTATGCAAATTAATAATTTTTTATTAATAAATTATTTTTGATAATTTATTCATTTCTTTTTCTTTTTCAAGTAATTATTCAATTACTTTAGGAGTTGTTAATGAGTAAATGACCGTTTACTTCCATTAATAATTTAAATTTTTCATAAATTACTTCTAGTGATTTATTACTTTCAGTAATCTATTACTTTCAGTAATTTAATGCTAATAACCAACCATGAATCCCAACAACACACATCAGGCGAAGAATAATATGATTTAGGGAAATGCACATGTAAGGGCTCAACAGCGGCACCTACAAAATATACAAAATGAAAACCCTGCATCATGTTTCCGTAGGCACACGTGTACTACCCCAAGACACACAAACAAGTCTTTATACACAAACTGAAAACTCAACTGGAAGTTGGCCATTTTCAAAAAGACGGAAGATTTTGGCAGATTTTTTCCAAAATTTCTACATTTTCTTGCATGAACTCCTCCTGGGAAGTAATTCCAAATTACCTCAAATTTGTCCAGTTGTTAAAAAAGGAACTGGTGTGCAAAATGTATTAAAATGCTCCTGAAGAGTCTGAGGGCGTGGCCCTGGCCATGAAACAGGAAGTGCAGTATAAATAGCCTGAACATGGTCCGATCCGCTTCAGACTTTACATGTTGCATCAGAATCCAGATCTGATCACAGCTTTATGATGATGATGACCCATATCACCAATAGCGCCACCTGCTGGAAACAGGAAGTAGGGTCTGCGTAACCTCTTCTATTCCTCTCTCTCCCTGTCCTATCCCATGTACTTCTCCCCCCAACCGGTCAAGGCGGATGCCCCCCCCCCCCTTCCAGAGTCTAGGCTCCGCCCCCTTTCTTCCTGAAGAGGGACTTCTTATGAACTGTTCTTCCTGAGAGGGAGTTCTTCCTGGTTTCCTCTGTTGCTTGTTCCATCTGCTGCTCTGGAAGGTTTAGTTGGGTTCTGTTGTTCTCTATCATTGTAAGAGGTTCTGGAAGGTTTAGTTGGGTTCTGTTGTTCTCTATCATTGTAAGAGGTTCTGGAAGGTTTAGTTGGGTTCTGTTGTTCTCTATCATTGTAAGAGGTTCTGAGATGTTTGTTGATGTGATTTAGCGCTTTACAAATAAAACTGAATTGAATTGAATTGAACCTGTACATCCTCTGATCGGCCCCAAATGTCTTGTGTTGGATCAGACTTTGACCCTGATGACAAACCGACAATCTCAGTCAAGTAGCGAGGACACATTCAAAGCTGCTTGCAGCTTTATATATTTTTGTGTTTTTTCATTGTGTAATACAGCCTGAATTGTTATTGTGACCTCTGGGGAGTCAATAAAAAAAGGAACCAAATCAAAACCTCCTGTTTGGGGTGCGCCCCCTTGTGGGCAATTCTGGCTCAAACAAAGAGCCAACAAAAAAACTCAGCCGCTTTCAAATACCAGATTTTCAGGCAAGTTTCAACTGAGGTCCAACACCAATATACTTTAAAACAAGGAAACATGGGATTACTGGGTGATGAGTCCTCGGAGACAATACAGAATGACCAACATGATTTTTGTTTCCGTCACATCGAAGGAAACACGAGATTCATTTAAACTGTGGAAGATACAGTAGAGAGGAGACATGACCAATGATCCCAGGGCTTGCAGAGTTTAAGTTAAATTTTTTATTTGGAAATGGAAAGATCTTAGCACATGTCCATGATACGCTTCATGCTCATGAACCTCATGCCGCTCATGCCCATCTCCCTGAAGCTGCGGTACTCTCCGGGCCTCAGGTACATCATCTTGCCTCTGTAGTGGGGCTGCTCGTACATCAGCCAGTGGCCGTCCATCACGTTGCAGGACATGCAGTCAGACATGCGGTAGCGGTCCATGATGTTGTCGCAGTCGTCCATCAGCTCGTTCATCTGGCCGCCGAAGTTCTCCCTCTCGTAGATCCTCATCCTGAACTGTCCTCGGTGCTGTGGGCAGAGACAGGACAGGGTTTGTGGAGGCGGCTCTCTCTCCAGACCGGGTGGACCGATGGTTGGTACTCACCATGGGGATCATCCTGCAGGACCTGATCCCGGCGCTCATGCCCATCATGCTCGTGTAGTCGGCGTACTCGCCCCTCCTCATGAAGAACTGGTTGCCCATGTAGTTGGGCCTCTCGTAGACCATGAAGCAGCCGTTCTCCACCCTGCAGGACTGACACCTGCTCAGGTAGGAGGACATGTCGGAGCAGTCGCTGCTGCACTCATAGGAGCGGCCCTGGAAGTTCCTCTCCTCGTAGAAGATGATCTGAAAGACACAGGTGGGCCGTCAGTAAAGACCCCAGTGGTTTGTGGGCCTCTGCAGGTCCCTGAGCTGAACCAGGTGAGTATGGGTCTCATGGATCTTACCTTGCCCATGCTCATGTCAGTGGTGGACATGCTTGTAGGTGAGCTGCTGCTGATGTGATGCTACTGCTGCCCTATTGGGTCTCACCCCGGCTTTTATACCTGCTTGAACACCGGCTGGGTCGGAGGGCCCCCTTTGTCTAAAGCCCTGACCCAGCACATGGTATAGAGCACTGCACTGCGGCGCTGCCCTCCTGGGTCATATCATCAGGTGATCAGGCCCTCGAAGACTTTAGAAATGTGACGCTTTTGACAAAGTGACACAAAGCTTCCATTCAGCTCTGCTCAGAGCAGCAGAGTTAACGACGCTACATCACATTCCCTTATTGTCCAGACCTCAGTCACTGTTTTAATGCACTCTAAGTATTATAATCATTTAATGTTGCCTTTGTGAGTGAGACATGCGTGCAATTAATAAGAAGCACATTCTCACAAATGGTCACTTGTTTTTTTAAATGTTCAAAGGTTTTCCTCTTCATACGTTCAGCCAGCTCTACATCCTGTGTAACCAATTAAAATCCAGATCTTAGAACTGCACTAATGTATCCTCACTGATCCGCTCTGAACCAAACCTGCTTCTCCAGCTCCGCCTGCCTTCGGTCAGGGCCTCTTTACACAACGTCCACTTTTTACTTTAGTTTATTTCATTCATCGACAAAAGAAAAGAAAAAAAATGAAACAATTCACTGCAAAACAAAAATTTCCAAAGTTAGTAATAAAAGAGAGCAGAAGGAAGTCTGAAGTTATATAATCTGCTGTTTTTATCCCACAATGTAATATAAACACACCACAGTGTGAGAGGCCTGCACAGCCACTCCCTCTTATAGCACACTTTTTCTACCGTGACAAAACTTACTCCTATTACTTTATTTCTTTCTATTTGCACAATATGCTGGTTTTAATTATGTTTTTTAAATCGAGGATGTGTTTTATTCTTTCCATTCCTTGCCTGGATTGTCTTAGAATGCCACAGCTTTTACAGAAATGCAGCGTTGCATTAATATTGTCCTACAT
Source organism: Lipophrys pholis (assembly GCF_963383615.2). Lineage (NCBI taxonomy): Eukaryota > Metazoa > Chordata > Actinopteri > Blenniiformes > Blenniidae > Lipophrys > Lipophrys pholis. The sequence goes on along the minus strand of NC_137632.1, from coordinate 29,302,502 downwards.
CTTGGTTTAATGAAGACTTCTGTTTCTTTTCAAGTGAAAACACTAAACCTTTGTTGGGTTTTGGGTGTCTGTTTCCACGACAACGTTGCACTTTTGTTGGGTTTTGGGTGTCTGTTTCCACGACAACGTTGCACCTTTGTTGGGTTTTGGGTGTCTGTTTCCACGACAACGTTGCTCCTTTGTTGGGTTTTGGGTGTCTGTTTCCACGACAACGTTGCACCTTTGTTGGGTTTTGGGTGTCTGTTTCCACGACAACGTTGCACCTTTGTTGGGTTTTGGGTGTCTGTTTCCACGACAACGTTGCTCCTTTGTTGGGTTTTGGGTGTCTGTTTCCACGACACCGTTGCACCTTTGTTGGGTTTTGGGTGTCTGTTTCCACGACAACGTTGCACCTTTGTTGGGTTTTGGGTGTCTGTTTCCACGACAACGTTGCACTTTTGTTGGGTTTTGGGTGTCTGTTTCCACGACACCGTTGCACCTTTGTTGGGTTTTGGGTGTCTGTTTCCACGACACCGTTGCACCTTTGTTGGGTTTTGGGTGTCTGTTTCCACGACAACGTTGCTCGGAGCCGCTGAAAACACAACTTTTTGGAAACACTCGGGTTCGTCTGTGTCTATTCAGGGAAAACGACATGGCCCAACATGCAAACCACATTGTTTTCAGTGTTTCTGCTGTTGCCATGGAAACGCACCTGGTTTTCAAAACATAGTGTTCATGGGACCTTGGGTTTTCTTTTCATGTCCGATTCCTTATTTTAAACCTGCATTTAAAAGGAAAATCTCAATTGTATTGAAATTCACAAAGTGTGAACTCCATCATGCAGCCGATCATTGAGATTTTCATTTACTGATGAGTGGTTGAGATGGGAACCTTATTCTGTGTGCCTGCCTCTCTAAAAGGTCCAGTTTACAATCTGAGCCGTACATTTAGTTGTCTTCATCTTTTTGGGTGTGTACCTAGTCCAGCCCTGTCGGGAGCACAGACACAAATGCACCTCCTACCTGCAGATGTTCAGGAATAATGTGCTTTGACTTTTGATAACAGTTCAACAAGCCGTTTCTCCAGATCTCACAAAACACTGGGAACCATAGGCCAGTCAAAGCAGATGGGAGTTTGGTGAAAACAGATGTGACCAGCTGTATTAAACAGTGAAAACAGATGTAACCAGCTGTATTAAACAGTGAAAACAGATGTAACCAGCTGTATTAAACAGTGAAAACAGATGTAACCAGCTGTATTAAACAGTGAAAACAGATGTAACCAGCTGTATTAAACAGTGAAAACAGATGTAACCAGCTGTATTAAACAGTGAAAACAGATGTAACCAGCTGTATTAAACAGTGAAAACAGATGTAACCAGCTGTATTAAACGGTCCAACAGACACAGGTTGGAGGAGCAGGGCGGGAGTCGAACCTGAGTCTCCGGCTTTGCTCTGCCCCCCCCAGGCTCAGCGGGGGCAGATGAAGGGACGGTCAGAAACAGGTGCAGATATAGAATCATATTTTACCACTGGGTCACTCTAACCTGAAATATGATCAATATTATTGATCCCTGTGGAAAGTCAGCTAGTCAGCCACTCTCTGGGCCGGTTCATATCCCCCAGTTTGATCTGGACCAGAGTCTCTTCAGGAACAAAGTGTTTGGTTTGGGTGACGTGAACGAGCCCTAAACTCTGAACTGGAGCTAAAAGATCTCTGCTCTCACTTCCTTTACTAACAATCATTAAAGTGGGCAGGACCAGAGGACGTGATGTAGAGCGCAAGGCATTCTGGGTAGTAAACAAAGCAGCAGCTCGTGTCACTGCAGGATGTTTTCCACAAGGTTTGATCCGGACTGTGAGTCTGTAAAGTGAATGTGAACAAAGCAAATGAAGGAGTGAAAATTCTCGGCTCCGCCCCCTCCCAAGTGAGTCCTGGACTATCCAATGTGAAAAGTCCCTAAAGTCTGAGTCCCCGTCACCACGACGACACTGTTTGATGTAACCATGGTTTCAGTCCGTTTTAGGAGCCGGAAAACGGGTTTGTTTTTTAAAACGGGTTCCAGAGAGGCGGAATTAGAAAACGCCGCCTCGACTTTAACATGTGGACGGACAAGACGCACATTAGCTGAAAACGATGATGTCATGGCCCCGCCTCTCGACCTATAACCCCGCCTCCCTCTTGGTGATGTCACTGAACAACGCCAACATGGTGGAGTACCTGCTCCAGGTGGAGCTGCAGGAGCTGCTGATGCTCGTCACTTTAATAAGGACACATGGAGGATTTGTCCATTTCTAAAACTTTTTAATGCTCCATGTCTTCTCTGGTTCTCTTGTATTTTTTGTGGCATCGTCACAGCACTACCTATAGGCCTGGCATGTGTACTACATCATGTGTAGTTTTCATGGTGCCGTGTGGACGAGGGGAAAAAAAGAATGACTGCGAGAAACAAGACGGTTTTGTCTCTTGTGGCTTTAGTCTCAACTGATGTTTCTTGGTCAGTAATATTTGCCTCGTGACATTTAATCCGTACACATTTCAAACATTTGAAATCAGCTGGTTTTTAGTTTTTAAGTACTGAAGATGAAACGAACAAGCTTTTGATCCTCAACATGTTTCAGGTTTTTTACCATTGAGTTTATGGTCGGTGTACCAAAAAATACTTGACAAAACTCTGAAGTAGTGTTGATTTATTTTATTGTGTTTATTGGCAGGAATCCATGATGCGCTTCATGCTCATGACCCTCATGTTGCTCATGCCCATCTCCCTGAAGCTGCGGTACTCTCCGGGCCTCAGGTACATCATCTTGCCTCTGTAGTGGGGCTGCTCGTACATCAGCCAGTGGCCGTCCATCACGTTGCAGGACATGCAGTCAGACATGCGGTAGCGGTCCATGATGTTGTCGCAGTCGTCCATCAGCTCGTTCATCTGGCCGCCGAAGTTCTCCCTCTCGTAGATCTTCATCCTGAACTGTCCTCGGTGCTGTGGACAGAGACAGGGACGTTATTTCAGGACGGCTGAGGTTCAGACCTGCTCTGAAGGCCAGGAGAAGCCGGTTCCTACCATGGGGATCATCCTGCAGGACCTGATGCAGTCGCCCATGCCCATCATGCGCTGGTAGTCGGCGTACTCGCCCCTCCTCATGAAGTACTGGTTGCCCATGTAGTTGGAGCGGTCGTAGACCATGAAGCAGCCGTTCTCCACCCTGCAGGACTGACACCTGCTCAGGTAGGAGGACATGTCGGAGCAGTCGCTGCTGCACTCATAGGAGCGGCCCTGGAAGTTCCTGTCCTCGTAGAAGATGATCTGAAACAGAGACAGGCAGCAGGTTGGCTGGTGTTCTCCACCCAGCTGGAGTCGGACGGTGTGAGATGATTCATTACCTTTCCCCTCATGTTCATGCCGGTGTTGCTCATGATGGCTGTGGACGAGTTGATGTTCTTCCTCCCTGGTTTAACCCTTTCCTTTTATACCTTACCAAACGTGAAAACCACCAACCCCTCCCACCGCGGAGCCCCTGACTCAGCAGTTTCTGGGGGAGGCCCACAGCGCCACCGTCCACCGGGGTCTTTAGTGAAGGCTTTTCTCTCAGAACACAGCCATTCCAGCAGAGCTCGTAGTACCTGAATAGGCTGAACCACGTGACCCTTAAAAAACTGTGTACAGTAAAACCTCTGATGTAGAGACACTCCCAACAGTGTCCCTGAAGACAGTGACCTCTCTGCAGAGGTCATGAGGTCAAACTGTAGGACCAAAAGATATCGAATGAACCAAACACCAAATACCTTATGGAAGAAACATACTTTTATTGAAAAGCACGTAACTGAAACAATACAAACTATTTTATCCTAAATAAATAGTATGAAAATATGTCCATAATAAAGATGTATATTTTTTAACATTTCAATATGGATATATACAAATATTATATAATATATAATAACAGTAAATCTGGAAACGAAAAGAGACATTTAGGCAGTTGTTTAATTATCTAACTGTATAATATTGTACAAATATAACCACTAAAAGAAAGGAGAGATCCTGTGTAAAGAAAACATGAAAACATCATGACTACAATAAGAACCACTGTCGTAAAAAACAGGACATAGGACAATTAACTGTGTGTGTGTGTGTGGGGGGGGGGGTTATTCAGATCTCTAAAATAATATAGGGTTACTCTCGGTAGCTCAGTTCAGGATGTCCGCTCTAATCGGTTCTCCTCTCCAGAGGTTCTGCTCTGGAACACACATGGTGAAGTTTCAGGCTCAAACCAAAGAAACACAATACAGGTGGAAAGTACACATCAGTCACACACAAGAGTGTATTCCATTGCTCTGGTCCCTTATTCAGTACACACATTAGTGGTTTGTTGTAGTATTAAGTAAAGTGACTGCAGTAAAAACAGGTTTTGAGTCTGTTTGTCCCTGTTGTTGTGGCCCTGTAGCGTTTGCTGATGGCAGCAGGTGGAACAGGAAGTGACCAGGGTGTGACCCGTCCACCATGCAGTGGTGTGTGTGCAGATCTTCTGGTATTTGGAGAACAGCCGATGATCTCATGACTCTCTGGAGCGTTTCCTCTGTACCACACATCAATGCAGTACGTCAGGATACTCTGGATGGTACACTGGGAGAAGGATCATGTGTTATACCAAATGTATCCTGATCAGAAGAGATAGATAGATAGATAGAGAGAGAGAGAGAGAGAGAGACACACACAGACAGACAGACAGACAGATAGATAGATAGATATTTTATTCATCCCTAATTCAGAAAAAGAAATCTAGAAAATCTGTTGTATAATATAGATTATGACCAAATGCTAATCTGTAGATGATGAATAAGTCAGTATTTACATTTTTCTTGCATTTTGTGTTCCGATCTTTTCGTCAACGTTTCAGGCTCTGTTTACACCTCATGGAGTTCAGATGAAAACCCGAAGCTGTCATCCTGGTTTGTGAGTCCGTTTACACGACAACGGTGCTGAGAGCCACTGACAAGCTTTTTAGAAACAACCGACCTCATTGTAAAGGAGCAGGAACAATACTGTCTAGAACCGCTCGGTCTCTGTGTACAAGGCAGAAACGCTGGTCCTGGTCCTGGTCCTAATCCTGGTCAACACAGTAACTAGTAGTTCTGCACATGCTCAGTAGAGACAATCAGAACAAAGTTTCCTCTGTGGTGTCATGACTCCCAGTCCATATTCTCCTGGACTTCGTAGTTTTATTTTGACAGTCACCGTAATAACAATCCAACTTGGTAGTTTTATTTTGACAGTCACCGTAATAACAATCCAACTTGGTTGTTTTATTTTGACAGTCACCGTAATAACAATCCAACTTGGTCTGTCCACTAGAATGTCTGTGTTCTCCTGTTGTTATGTTTAGAGCTCATTGTTCTCTGCTGTGTGTGTGTGTGTGTGTGTGTGTGTGTGTGTGTGTGTGCGTGTGTGTGTGTGTGTGTGTGTGTGCGTGTGTGTGTGTGTGTGTGTGTGTGCGTGTGTGTGTGTGTGAGTGTGTGTGTGTTTGTGCTTTCAGTACTAAAACTAACAACAGCGCCAACTAGTGGACCAACGTGCTAACTACCTTGTTTTCAATGTTTCTACCGTTTCCATGGAAACAGACATGGTTTTCAGAACGTTGTCATGTAAATGCCAAACTTCTCTGAAATGAAGTGTTTTCATTTGAAACATTATCATGGAAACGGGTTCTTAATGACTTCAGAACCATTGAAGTCTGAGCGATGAAAGTCCAACAACCCTGTTGGAGTTTCTTGGAAGTCAGCCGTTTTGAAAAATGTGATGGATTTTGGCCAAAATTCACAAATGTTCTAGAGCAAACTCGTCCTGAGGTTCATTTCAAATGATAGAACTGTATGGAGGGATTTTGGTGAACAAGGTTTGAGCACAGGAATTTGTCGTCGTGTACCATACGTTGTGTACTTCTCTCCACAAATACACCACCACACTTATGCATATATTTGTGCTCCTGAATCAATGTGAAGTTCTTCCCCACGATTCACACGTTGTTTTCTTCAACTACCAATCACATGGCGGCTCCGCTGGGGAACCTGGTGACAAACTACCTGTGCGTTCAGTCAGTGGAGAGGAAGGCGGAGCTTATCTAAGCTTGACTGATTTCACAGCCAATCAGATGAGAGGAGCGTTCACGCCTCATGGTTTGACTTTTCACAGTTAAACAGGAAGTGCAGTGTAACTGCCCTGAACATTGCATCAGAGGCATGATGACCATCGGTCATAGCGCCACCTGCTGGAAACAGGAAATGGGGTGTGCCTGCTCCGTTCTGGCTGAAACTTTACACGTTTCATGAGAGTCCACATCTAATCAGCGCCATTTGACCAAAACGACCAGTGCCTATGGCGCCACCTGCTGAAAAGAGGAAGTGTGGTGGACATAACCTGTTCATGTTCTAACTGACCTCAGATTTCACGTTTCATCAGATGACATACTCCGACTGACTTTCTCAGTCCCGCAAGTACAGAGGAGTCGTTCACTTCTGGGTTTGGTTTAACCCTATAAAGTGCTGTGGTTCACAAACCCAGACAAAGTATTACTTTGGGAAAACTACTTTTGTTTCTGGCGGAAACATGTTTTCTTGATGTTAGAAATTTGTTTTTTCTATTGATTTTATTTCACTTCTGTACTTTATGTTTGTGATAGAGTAGAAGTACCTTGGTATTTACTGGTCTCTGCTGGTGTGTGCTGACCTTTCCCATGGTCCGTTACATCTATTCCATTGATGCTGATTAATACATCTCATTTAAAGAGACGGTCCTCCTCAGTAGCCTTCCTCCTTCTGGGGGAAGGTTCACTCATGATTTGGTCGTCTGCTCGTCAGGATGAATTATTTCTGTTTCTGATCTGAGGTCTTCACACTTTCCCAGTCACATGTTTACTCAACAGAGAGGAACATTTTCTTTTTAAAGTTTTATTTATTTTTGGCCGATGACTTCGTGTTTACATGTCCATGATGCGCTTCATGCTCATGACCCTCATGTTGCTCATGCCCATCTCCCTGAAGCTGCGGTACTCTCCGGGCCTCAGGTACATCATCTTGCCTCTGTATTGGGGCTGCTCGTACATCAGCCAGTGGCCGTCCATCACGTTGCAGGACATGCAGTCAGACATGCGGTAGCGGTCCATGATGTTGTCGCAGTCGTCCATCAGCTCGTTCATCTGGCCGCCGAAGTTCTCCCTCTCGTAGATCTTCATCCTGAACTGTCCTCGGTGCTGTGGACAGAGACAGGGACGTTATTTCAGGACGGCTGAGGTTCAGACCTGCTCTGACGGCCAGGAGAAGCCGGTTCCTACCATGGGGATCATCCTGCAGGACCTGATGCAGTCTCTCATGCCCATCATGCTCATGTAGTCGGCGTACTCGCCCCTCCTCATGAAGTACTGGTTGCCCATGTAGTTGGGGCGGTCGTAGACCATGACGCAGCCGCTCTCCACCCTGCAGGAGTGACACCTGCTCAGGTAGGAGGACATGTCGGAGCAGTCGCTGCTGGTCTCATAGGAGCGGCCCTGGAAGTTCTTGTCCTCGTAGAAGATGATCTGAAACAGAAGGTAATGTGAGGACAAACCTCAGGAACTGGTAGAGAGAAGAGAGAGCTGGCGAGGGAAAGCTTACCCTGCCCATGGTCATGGTGGCGGTGTTGGTTCTTCAGAGAACTGCGGCGCTGTGACACTGATGCTGCTCCTGGTTGTTACCGTTACTTTTATACCTGAACAAACCCAAAAGAATCTCTGGCTGCCATTGTGTAAAGCCCTGAGCCAGCAACATGGTATAGAGGCCTATAGAGTGCAGAGGGCCGTTGGTCATGGTTCTATGTGGCTGGATCCCCTAGAAGACTTTAGAATGGCTTTTTCCATAGGAGAGGCCGCACAATGAGCAACAATGCAGAGTCACAGACAACAGACGCCTTTCAAAAGCTGCTGTATGGCCCCGTCATAGGTAAGAGAACAATTTACACACACCAGTGTCCTTTTGTTTGCCCACAACAGTTTGTTACGCACATCTGTCTCAGCTCAGCTGTTTGGATCGGACAAACATGACAATATAAACCCGGCCGTGTTCTCAAATGAAACCATGACTTGTAATCATCAGCTCATAGAAATGAGCATACTTCATACCTGATTCTTCAGATGTTTGTACAATATCATTCAATAGGCCTCGTTAGAATGGGAACAATGTGTTATCCCTACTTGTTATAGTGTCGTGTGTCAAATATATAAATGATTATACGTACCAACATGATGTGTTCATGAACGTTGACAGATAATGGATCCACCAAGCTTTCACAGAAGGTGGATTTGGGAACAGATGAGTGTTCACTGACAATGGTTTACAGTCGTTTACACGATATTGGACATGTGCCGAAAAGCCTAAATTTTAAAAAGTACATTTTGCTGATTGTTGGTATGAACCACCTCAGCTTCTGATGCAGTACTTAATACCGACGGCAGTAAAACACATTTAAGTGATGATGTGTTTTGTGCCAAAATAAGAAAATTGATGCAACTTACATGTTAAGCACATTCATTTTTCTCTTTCCTACATATTCTCAGAACCTTTTTTTACAATAAAGCTCGAGATAATTCTTAATGAACCTTTTCTGGTTGCAGGAATAATGAAAGTGCTCTTTGCAGAAAATAAAATCGTCCCTATACCTGAATATCTCAATCTGAATTAACAGGCTGCAGGTGATTGAGACTCTGGCGTTAACACCAGTGATGTTTGGTTTTTTAAGAAGAGGATCCCGTGTGGTTATACAAGGCTTCAAAAGATCAACTCTGAACGTAGTTCTGATTGTTTTACACACTTGTCTCGTCATGTTGCAAACAAATTAAACACAAGTGCAGAATTCCTTTCTAGTTCAACAATCCAGCATCCTACAAATCCAGAACGAGAGTTTTCTGGATGAGAACGACCGGTAAAACCGTGTCATAATAACCTTTACATTTAGTCCCCATCACCATGACAACGCCGTTTCATGTAACCATGGTTTCTGTCCGATCCTCCACACGGCGCAGCGTTTTAGGAGCCTGAAAACCATTTTTTTTGGAGAACCGGTCCAGAGTGTAGAAATTTGAAAACATAGCCTCAGCTTTGAGTTGTGGACAGATGTTGGAATTTACGTTTGGTCATTAACATTAAATGACTGTAAATTATAGCTTATTGAAAGTAATAAATCGCTGGAAGTAATTTATGAAAAATTCTAATAATTAGTTGAAGTAAACTATCATTTACTCATTAACAATTCCTAAAGTAATTAATTAATTACTTAAGGTTAATAAATTAAAAAATTAAAAAAAAAAATTATTAATTTGAATCTACTTTCAGTAATCTAAGTATAGTATATCGAAATGTTTTTTTTAAATTTATTTAAAAAAAAATTCTCTTTCTTTCTTTTCCATTTATTTCATCTAATTTTAAATTGTTCATTCGTTCAAATCAAATCAAATCAAATCAAATCTATTACTTACAGTAATTTAATGCTAATAACCAAACGTATGCCAATGGTGCCCCGTGTGAGACTGACACGGTCTGGTCCGCTGGTTCAACTTGGCGTGCCGGAGGGTCTTTCTGGGTCCGGGGAGGGGGGGGGGTCTGTAGTTTACCGTTTACCTTAGTACTTGAAGCAACCTATAACCTATACAATACTATACAATCGTGACATATCAACAAGTAAATATGAAATAAAAATAAATAAATGGAGCAAAAAAAATGGTTTAGCCCTTAGATGACCTTAAATGGTGCAAAATGCATTGTGCCCTACTATTTACTACATTGTGGACTACTAAATACTATATTGTGATGAATTGTAGGACCAGTTGATATTGAACAAACCAAACACCAAATAATATGCTATGGAAGAAACATACTTATTTAAAAGCACATAACTGAACCAATATAAAGATGTATACAATATATATACATGAATATGATATATACGAAGAGGTATACAAAATAAATACTAAATAAAATTTTACTTCAGGGGCCACATACTGTCCAGTTTCATCTTGAATGGCTGGACTGGTAAAATAATGCTATGATAACCTTTAAAGCTACACTTGAAAGTTTGGCTTTTTTGTGGAAACAGTGTACGTGATGAAACGGTCTATAATTTTGCAAGGTCGACAATTAGTCCTGAAAATGACGACCATCTCAACATAAAGTCAGTTTTAATGGAACGTTGTGGTGCGAACCACAGTGAAATGTAAAAGAACCCTCCTATAAGGGCTATATGACCTTGCTTGGTGTTTGTGGCGCCGTTAGCGGCCGGTTTTGATCCACGGGCCTTTTGTTTGACTGAAGTAAACTTCGCGGCAGCGCCACCTACTGGAGGCTGTCCGCTCATTAAGGTGTATTAACAGTTAAAACCTCTCGATGCACGACCATTTGTCCACTCTTATGGGGACCACTCGTCCGAGGTTGTCCCGTACACTTATTTGAGAGCCTTTGAGCAAACCGCACTGTTCTTAAGGCCGTCTTTCTGGAGAACTAACCGTCCAAATGACGTCTGGAGGCTCGCTGCCTTTAACGGCACTGAAATGGAGCTGCTGCTACTTAAACTGGCTTTAGCAGCCAAATACTGCCTGTGTTCAGTGTAACCGCCCCCCCATCTGGAGGACAAGCTCACCATTACCTGGCCCAGTGCACTACTCTGCTGGGAAAGGGCAGACTTGTGGCGGTGCTGTATTTGCGTCAATTATAGAAAAGAAGAAAGAGTGAGAGAAATTTGTAGGAGCGGCTGCAAAGGTTTAGGAATGGTGGCCTGCCACTACTAAATGAATGTAGAGAAAACCTCCTCCTCCTCCTCCTCCTCCTCCTCCTCCTCCTCCTCCTCCTCCTCCTCCTCCTCACATGACCGATACCGAGCAACAGCAGGCGTGTTCATGGCGTGTTCATGATGTGCTCATGGTGTGTTCATGGCGTGTTCATGGTGTGTTCATGGCGTGTTCGTGGTGTGTTCGTGGTGTGTTCGTGGTGTGTTCATGGTGTGTTCATGGTGTGTTCATGGTGTGTTCGTGGCGTGTTCGTGGTGTGTTCATGGTGTGTTCGTGGTGTGTTCGTGGTGTGTTCGTGGTGTGTTCATGGTGTGTTCATGGCGTGTTCATGGCATGTTCGTGGCGTGTTCGTGGCGTGTTCATGGTGTGTTCATGGCGTGTTCATGGTGTGTTCAAGGTGTGTTCATGGCGTGTTCACGGCATGTTCACGGCATGTTCACGGCATGTTCACGGCGTGTTCATGGCGTGTTCATGGCGTGTTCATGGTGTGTTCATGGTGTGTTCGTGGTGTGTTCGTGGTGTGTTCGTGGTGTGTTCATGGTGTGTTCATGGTGTGTTCATGGCGTGTTCATGGTGTGTTCATGGCGTGTTCATGGTGTGTTCATGGCGTGTTCGTGGTGTGTTCGTGGTGTGCTCATGGTGTGTTCATGGCGTGTTCATGGTGTGTTCATGGCGTGTTCGTGGTGTGTTCGTGGTGTGTTCGTGGCGTGTTCGTGGTGTGTTCATGGTGTGTTCGTGGTGTGTTCGTGGTGTGTTCGTGGTGTGTTCATGGTGTGTTCATGGTGTGTTCATGGCGTGTTCATGGCGTGTTCATGGCATGTTCGTGGCGTGTTCGTGGCGTGTTCATGGTGTGTTCATGGCGTGTTCATGGTGTGTTCAAGGTGTGTTCATGGCGTGTTCACGGCATGTTCACGGCATGTTCACGGCGTGTTCATGGCGTGTTCATGGCGTGTTCATGGTGTGTTCATGGTGTGTTCATGACGTGCTCATGGCGTGTTCATAGCGTGTTCATGGCGTGTTCATGGTGTGTTCATGGTGTGTTCATGACGTGCTCATGGCGTGTTCATAGCGTGTTCATGGCGTGTTCATGGTGTGTTCATGGTGTGTTCATGGCGTGTTCATGGCGTGCTCATGGCGTGTTCATAGCGTGTTCATGACGTGCTCATGGCGTGTTCATATCGTGTTCATGGCGTGTTCATGGTGTGTTCATGGTGTGTTCATGACGTGCTCATGGCGTGTTCATAGCGTGTTCATGGCGTGTTCATGACGTGCTCATGGCGTGTTCATAGCGTGTTCATGGCGTGTTCATGGTGTGTTCATGGTGTGTTCATGACGTGCTCATGGTGTGTTCATGGCGTGTTCATGGCGTGTTCATGGTGTGTTCATGACGTGCTCATGGTGTGTTCATGGCGTGTTCGTGGTGTGTTCATGGCGTGTTCATGGCGTGAACATGGCGTGTTCATGGCGTGAACATGGTGTGTTCATGGCGTGTTCATGATGTGTTCATGGCGTGTTCATGGCATGTTCACGGCGTGTTCATGATGTGTTCATGGTGTGTTCATGGCATGTTCATGGCGTGTTCATGATGTGTTCATGGTGTGTTCATGGCATGTTCATGGCGTGTTCATGGCATGTTCATGGCGTGTTCATGATGTGTTCATGGTGTGTTCATGGCATGTTCACGGCGTGTTCATGGCGTGTGGAACCGATGTCATGCAGTGGTCATGTATTCATGTGTTCATTACTCAGGAGGTTCCTTTACAAAAACCGTCCAGTGGGGTTTGTTCTCTGAGGTCTGGTGCCTTGCTCGGAGGCCTGCAGTGGTCACTTGCCAGCAGTGGGAATTGAACCTTCACATACTTTTCTAACGTCATGAGGAGAAACATCTGGAGATGATCGTGTCAGAGTCCTCACAGACAATGGTTGTGAGAGAAGCATTCACAGTCATTTGGAAAGTGTTCACAGACAGTGAATTTTAGAAGCGCTTAACAATCACTGTCTACGATTACTTCTGAAAACCTCATACACTTTTTATCCATTGTCTGGACACTCCACAGTGATCTGTAGAAGTGTTCACAAACAATGCGCTGTGCCGGCCGGGGTGGGCGGGCGGGGGGCTGTGGTCTCACCTCAGCCCGGGGCGAGTGGGGCTGGAATGCGGGGGGCGCGCTCACGGGGGGATTGAGGGGCCTGGGATCAACAGACACTGAAATTCAGAGTTGCTCACAGACAGTGGATTTATGAAGCCTTCAAAGATAGATTTCTTGAGCGTTAACGGTCCGTAGTTCTCAGCTGTGTTTCCAGCCAATTTAAGAAGTGTTTGCAGACACTGGTTTTCTGGATGTCCCTGAGTCTATGCAGTGGTTCCCACCACAGAACCGTGTCTCTCTCAGATGTAGTGCTGAATGAAGGACACCACCGTCCTCTTGACGTTCAGTCGTTCCCGCTGTGTAGAGATTCCTCCGACAGAGGATTTATTCTTATTGGAGGATATTCCATCGTTTCTTTCACCCTTACATTCTGTGGATGTTGAGCCGGTTCCCCCTCCTGTCATTGCCTCTCTGAGCAGCTCTTCATACATCGTGTCACGTCCACCAGACATCTTTTCATCAGAAGCAGGTAAGTATTACAAAGCAGCTTCCATTGTCAACGGACAATCGTTGGTTTAGGCCCCGCCCACACGACGACGCTGTTTCATGTTGCCATTGTTTTTTTTCCGATCATCCACACGGCGTGGCGTTTTAGGAGATGAAAATGATGATGTCATGGCCCCGCCTCTCGACCTCTAACCCCGCCTCCCTCTCCGTGACCTCATTAACAACTCCAGCACGGTGGACTACCTGCTCCAGGTGGAGCTGCTGGAGCTTTAATCAGGACACATGGAGGATTTCTCTGTTTGTGGTGTCTTTCTGTTACAGCGTTACAGCGCCACCTATCAGCCATATGTACTACATCATTTTGGGTAGTTTTCATAGTGTCACGTAGATGGTAAAAACCCCAAACCAGAATAACGAGGAGAAAGAAGACTGGCTGGTGTGAACAGAGCCTTACTGTAGACTTTAGCAGAGGGAATATCAATCACAGATCTGCTATGGATCCTTTCTAAGCCCACGTGAGTGAAATGTCACCATTTGTCATGTATCTGGTCATAAAACATCAAGTATTGGACACATGGATATTTTCAGCGAATTAGAGGAATATAGAATATCGTAGTTTACGATTCCTCCAATAAATGACTTTTGAATGTTTTTGTCCCAAAAATCTCGTCCATAACAGGTGAGTATTTTTATTCTGCCGGAAGATTTTGAAATGGATTTCCAGAGGTACCAAACATCCTGAATGGAACTCACTTCAAGGTCACTGAGGTCAGACAGCAGCACACAGCAGTTTACAAAGGTAAACCGTTTATTGCAGTGGAAAGATCTTAGCACATGTCCATGATACGCTTCATGCTCATGACCCTCATGTTGCTCATGCCCATCTCCCTGAAGCTGCGGTACTCTCCGGGCCTCAGGTACATCATCTTGCCTCTGTAGTGGGGCTGCTCGTACATCAGCCAGTGGCCGTCCATCACGTTGCAGGACATGCAGTCAGACATGCGGTAGCGGTCCATGATGTTGTCGCAGTCGTCCATCAGCTCGTTCATCTGGCCGCCGAAGTTCTCCCTCTCGTAGATCTTCATCCTGAACTGTCCTCGGTGCTGTGGACAGAGACAGGGACGTTATTTCAGGACGGCTGCGGTTCAGACCTGCTCTGACGGCCAGGAGAAGCCGGTTCCTACCATGGGGATCATCCTGCAGGACCTGATCCCGGCGCTCATGCCCATCATGCTTGTGTAGTCGGCGTACTCGCCCCTCCTCATGAAGAACTGGTTGCCCATGAAGTTGGGCCTCTCGTAGACCATGAAGCAGCCGTTCTCCACCCTGCAGGACTGACACCTGCTCAGGTAGGAGGACATGTCGGAGCAGTCGCTGCTGCACTCATAGGAGCGGCCCTGGAAGTTCCTCTCCTCGTAGAAGATGATCTGAAACAGGAGGAGGAGCTGGGTTACAGCTGCTCAGGTGCTGCTGGCTCTGGTTCTGCTGCTGGTACCTACCTTGCCCATGTTGCTGGTGGAGGTCGGTCAGATCTGTGTGTGAACTGATGGCACGCCTCTGTGGACAGGTGACATTTATACCTGGACTCACACAAAGAGTGTGCGGCCCACCATTGTTCAAAGCCCTGAGCCAGCAGCCTTCTATAGAGTGTACACACACACACACACACACACACACACACACACACACACACACACACACACACACACACAGGCTCACAAGCTCTAAACAGAATTTTCCTATTTTCACAACAACACAGCGTTTTTCTCTTGTTTTATTGGTTCATGACGTCTTTGTCGTTGTTTTGTTTTGTTTGCTTGTGAATGTCCAATGAGCAGGCTGCTGCTGGAGCTGCACGATCAATCTATCTGCAGCTAACGTTCACTTAGTAATCTGACAATGAAAAAACATTCTGTAACAGATTATTTCTAGGGAAAATGTCCATTTATAGTTTAGAGTACATTATTGCTGCCATGCTGTAAATACTTTGGAGCTGTTTTGCATTTAAAACTATTGTGTCACATGAGGGTTCTTCTTAGGGATGCGCCGATACTGATGCTGCTATCAGTACCGATACTGCACAGAGTATTCGTACTCATAAAAGATCCCAGAAACAACCCAGTGTGTATTATGTGACAAGGGATTTCTGCGATTTGAAGATACTTCAATTTTACCGAGAATGACAAAAGTAAGACAGACTGCTGGCAACAGGTTCTTTGCATATCATTTGTGTATGGAGCATGAATTAGAGTTTATAGTATTTAATTAGTATTCATATCTGTACTCAGTATCGGCAGGATGACTCGTCAGGACTTTGTTTCTTCAGACTCTAATATCTGTGGTTTGAAATCCGACTCAGGACTTTTAGTGTGAAATCGCATCTTTTTTTAGTTTCGTTTCAGAAGTTTCATGTTTAAGCGACAACGTTCTGAAAATGATGTAGTTGGTCCACTAGTTGGTGCTGTTGTTCATTTTAGTACTAAAAGCACACGCACGCACCGACACAAACACACACACACACACACACACACACACACACACACACACACACACACACACACACACACACACACACACACACACACACACACACACACACACACACACACACACACACACACACACACACACAGCAGAGGACAATGAGCTCTAAACATTAACAGCAGGAGGACATGGACATTCCAGTGGACAGACCACCAAGTTGGATTGTTATTACAGTGACTGTCAAAATAAAACTACCAAATCCAGGAGAATATAAACTGGGGGTCATGACACCATAGAGGAAACTTTGTTCTGATTCGCTCTACTGAGCATGTGCAGAACTACTAGTTACTGCGACAGTTGGAACCAGGACCAAAACCAAGACCAGGACCAGCAGCAGCGATTCAGAGAAGATATTTTCAGTGGCTCCGACCACTGGCATCGTGTAAACAGACAGAAAACGCTATGAAAGTTTTGCATTTTCACTTGAAATTGTTGCCGTGGAAACAAGGCCGATAACTTCAGACGTCGAAAGTTCTCAAACATCCAGGATTTGATATGTAAGCTGGAGATAAGAGGGGCGTCACAGAACCACGAGTCTTCAGAAGACATGGAAATATATTCAGCTGTGTATCGTCTGCAAACGGCGATACTTCCTGATGACATTCTCCACGTTATAGAGCAAGATGGATTCCTGAAGAGCAAGTTTCCTCGAGGCCAGCCATGTTCTCAGTCTGTGTAACAGAACGTGTTGATCTGCTGTGATCCAGAACCAGTAGAACCTGGACTGATGTCATGTACAGGAAGTAACAGGAAGTCTGACGTATACTCCCAAACAACCCTCAATAATGTCCTGAAGCATGTTCAGTCACCCTTTAAAAAGCCATCTAACCACATCAGATCTGAGTACTACAAGTAGTCTGATTACTCTTGCTCAGGGACGGAGCATCCAGACAGTCTCCAGTCTTCTTTCTTTCCACATCTTGCTGCTTTTCAGCCTGATTCCAAAATGGATTAAATGAATTTCCACACAACAGCCCATAAAGACAACATGAAGTTTATTAAAAACAATAAACTGAGAAATCTCATGTTCACAAGTCTTCAGTCCTAGCTCAGGTTCTATAGGACCGTCTGTAGACCTCCGGGACAGGATTGTCTGTAGTCCTCCGGGACAGGATTGTCTGTAGACCTCCGGGACAGGATTGTCTGTAGTCCTCCGGGACAGGATTGTCTGTAGACCTCCGGGACAGGATTGTCTGTAGACCTTCGGGACAGGATCGTCTGTAGACCTTCGGGACAGGATTGTCTGTAGACCTCCAGGACAGGATCGTCTCCAGGCACAGACCTGGGGCAGTACCCGTGGAAGCTCAGTGGACTCCATTATTGTTCGCCTGCCGTCACTTGTTAAAGCAATGATAGATTAGTTCTGTAAACTGGCTCCATTGTGTGAAGACAGAGGCCACATGTGGCCTGTGGCCCAGATCTGCTTTGTGGTCTACGATCTCTCCCAGGCTGACTCATTGGACCCGGAGCGCTGGAGACCATCATGGCTGATATGTTAGTGAGACCTCAGGCTTTGGGACGAACCAGCTGATATTTATTCTGTTCTAAGATAAACAAATAATCTTGCATCCAGTATTGATTGAATTAAATCTGGATTTATTGTGGTAGGTGTCCCTGAACCAATCTCTGGAAGACCTCATTATGAATTACATGTATTTAGACCATAAAAAACATTGATCCATCTTCTTTACTGCTTCATCCTGGTCAGAGTCCCGGGGTGCTGGAGCTTTGACCTGCTGGCTATAGGTCAGACAGGTACACCTGGACCGGACAGGACAGGTACACCTGGACCGGACAGGACAGGTACACCTGGACAGGTGATGGTACACGTACCTTGACAGGTGAGCTGTCCATCAAAGGACCAAGGCAGACACACTCAAACAGTCACGTTCAGATTTCGGCTACGTTCACAGTCACCAGCTTAACTCCAACCCAAGCTTTTGGACTGTTGGAGGAAACGGGAGTTTAGGGTTAACCCTAACCCTGCCAGCTCGAATTGGTTCTTTCTCTTTGTGATTGTTCCCTCCTGCTGCCTTCCTTTTTCTTTTAGTTTTTTAATTCAAACTAACCGTTGTAAAGTTAAAAACAATCACAGGCTTTAAAAACAACAGTCAAACACAAACTCTGGGTCGAAAAGACGGTTTAGTTTTTATTCAAGTGAATTTATTGGCAGGAATCCATGATGCGCTTCATGCTCATGACCCTCATGTTGCTCATGCCCATCTCCCTGAAGCTGCGGTACTCTCCGGGCCTCAGGTACATCATCTTGCCTCTGTAGTGGGGCTGCTCGTACATCAGCCAGTGGCCGTCCATCACGTTGCAGGACATGCAGTCAGACATGCGGTAGCGGTCCATGATGTTGTCGCAGTCGTCCATCAGCTCGTTCATCTGGCCGCCGAAGTTCTCCCTCTCGTAGATCTTCATCCTGAACTGTCCTCGGTGCTGTGGACAGAGACAGGGACGTTATTTCAGGACGGCTGCGGTTCAGACCTGCTCTGAAGGCCAGGAGAAGCCGGTTCCTACCATGGGGATCATCCTGCAGGACCTGATGCAGTCTCTCATGCCCATCATGCTCATGTAGTCGGCGTACTCGCCCCTCCTCATGAAGTACTGGTTGCCCATGTAGTTGGAGCGGTCGTAGACCATGAAGCAGCCGCTCTCCACCCTGCAGGACTGACACCTGCTCAGGTAGGAGGTGAGCTCAGAACAGTCACTGCTGGTCTCATAGTGACGACCCTGGAAGTTCTTGTCCTCGTAGAAGATGATCTGAAAAGGAAGCCGGTGTTAGAACCTCGGTAGCAGAAAGCCTGGTCCTCCCCTGCTGTGGAGGGATCGCCTACCTTGCCCATGGTCATGGTGGTTTGGTTGCTTCCGCTGCTGTGGATGCCTGTGGTTGGTACCTGGTATTTTTATACTTGCTCACTGGGAAAAAAAAGAAAAAATGTATGGAGGCTTTCTATTGTTCAAAGGGCTGAGTCAGCAACATGCCATAGAAGCCTACTGAGCAGTCAGGGCACTAAAGGGTTATTATCTGCCTCTGTACCACTGTGGAGCCAGTGCTGCTACTGTATGCATGCAGCATTGTTGTGGAACAGAAGGACAAAGAGGAGAACTTTCTAACTATATGATGACGGCCGTCTACAGTGCAGTTCACATATTTCCCCCACCGGTCATACGAGCACATTTTAAACCTTGTGACCGTTAAAAGTCAAGTTTATTCTTCATCAAGGATGGGATAGATCATGATAATTACACAGAATAATATAAATATTACTGCACAAAGGTTTACATGTTTTAGTGAAAATTGATTCGATTTAGGAGAAAACATTCATTTTTATGGAATTGTCATTTTGAAGTAAATAAATAACAATCCTTTATTATTGTTGAGTCGGCCTTTAAAAACGATGTCCGTTTCCATGGAAACAGCAGAAACAAGTGAAAACCACCTAGTTTTCATGTTGGGCCACAAGTTGGTGCTGTTGGTGGTTTTTGTCATGAAACTTCACACGTGCAGATAACAATACACTATAAAAACAATAAAATACACTATAAAAAATAAGGATAGGAGGAATAGAAATAAAAATAAAAACTACAAGCAGCATTAACGGGTTCTTGCTGGTTGGACCGTGGTGCATATCGATGTTTGGAGCACACTAGAGTGGGATGGAGATGTGGGAGAACAATTTTACTTCAGCGTGTCAAAATGTCACGTTCCTGATACCACCAGGTGGCGCTATGACCGCGGTGACGCCACTATGCCGCCTTGGCCACGCCCTTTGATTATTGCAGGAGGTTTTGATGTCTTTTCATTTGGAACGCCTGGCGTGTCTCCAGGTTACTTTTTATGTCTCTTGGACTTTGTCACAAATATTTGCGGTTTACTCCAGAACGTCCTGTTGGGTTGGAGTCTAGTTGACGATGTTGTGTGGCCTCATGTGCTTCATATCCCTCCCAAGTTTTAGGATCATGTCATGAAGTTTGGGGCCATGAAAATATAATGCCTTGAACTTCCTGTTGCCAATAGGTGGCGCTACTGGTGTTCAGCACAGGAAGTTTGG
Organism: Lipophrys pholis; assembly: GCF_963383615.2. Classification (NCBI taxonomy): domain Eukaryota; kingdom Metazoa; phylum Chordata; class Actinopteri; order Blenniiformes; family Blenniidae; genus Lipophrys; species Lipophrys pholis. The sequence goes on along the minus strand of NC_137632.1, from coordinate 29,282,516 downwards.
GGTCGATTGAATCATGTGCAGCTGACATATAAAGACTTCAATTTTAACACCTTCAGCGCACACTTTGAGACCTCCACCCTCAGCGCACACTTTGAGACCTCCACCCTCAGCGCACACTTTGAGACCTCCACCCTCAGCGCACACTTTGAGACCTCCACCTTCAGCGCACACTTTGAGACCTCCACCCTCAGTGCACACTTTGAGACCTCCACCTTCAGCGCACACTTTGAGACCTCCACCCTCAGCGCACACTTTGAGACCTCCACCTTCAGCGCACACTTTGAGACCTCCACCCTCAGCGCACACTTTGAGACCTCCACCTTCAGCGCACACTTTGAGACCTCCACCTTCAGCGCACACTTTGAGACCTCCACCCTCAGCGCACACTTTGAGACCTCCACCTTCAGCGCACACTTTGAGACCTCCACCCTCAGCGCACACTTTGAGACCTCCACCCTCAGCACAGAGAGGAGGAACCCACATAACTTCACATAACTGGACTCCACCCCACCCTTTGTGACGTCTCCTGGACTGTTAGACTGGCAGGACCCAGACTGTCAGGATTGGGCTCAGGACTCCAGCCAGCATTATCACGAGCATTGGCACTCCTCAGGGTTGTGTCCTCAGCCCCGCCCTCTACACCCTGTCCACCCACGACTGTGTCTCCTCCCATGAGGACAACTCCATCCTGCAGTTTGTGGATGACACTGCAGTTATCGGACGTATCACTGGCGGAGACGAAGCGGCCTACAGGAGGGAGGTGTCCAGTCTGGGGACATGGTGTGAGGACAACAACCTCACCCTCAACACGGACAAGACGAAGGAGCTGATGGTGGACATGAGGAGGCAGAGGGGTCCTCATCAGCCACGGTCTCTCTGGGAGCTGAAGTGGAAAGGGTGAGCAGCTTCAAATATCTTGGGGTCCACATCAGTGAGGACCTCACCTGGACCCTCACCTGGACCCTCACCTGGACCCTCAGCACCACACAGCTGGTGGAGACAGCTCAACAGACGCTGGACTTCCTGAGGAGGCTGAGGACATTTGACACGTCCCCAAAGATCCTCAGCAACTTCTACAGCTGTTGTTGATCCCATCCAGAGCAGCTGCATCACCGTGTGGCACGGCAGCACCACTGTCATGGACCACCAACATCTGCAGAGAGTGGTGAAGACCACTGCAGAGATCAGCAGGACTCCACTGCAGGACTCCACTGCCCTCTCTACAGAGCATCTACAAGCACAGCGTCCCCAGGAGAGCTGCTGCCATCATCCAGGACCCCCTCACCCCCAACCCAGACTGCTCACTCTTCTGTCCTCAGGCCGGAGGGACACAAGAGAGAATGTGAGACCACCAGACTGAAGAAGTCTTTCTGTCCCTCTATCAGACTCTAAACAGCAGACAGGAGTCCAGCAGACTGTCCACGCCCCCCAGACCTCTGGTTCACACTGAATTTACACAACTTCTGTACTGAATGTGTACTTTAGAGTCCCACGTGTCCCGTTCACGTCTGTCCCACCTACTGCTGACCACCTCACACCTTCATGTACAGCCTGGAGCTTTTATACTTCCACCTTCAACTATATATATATATCACTTGTATTTTGCAGTTTTAATGTGTGGGTTTCTAGTTCTATTGCTTAAGTTTATTACAGATTTTATAGTTTTTATCATTTTGAAATTATGCGGCGTTCAGTGTGGGCAGCAAAGTAAGAATTTCATTGTTCAGGGAAACACCAGTCCTTACTGAAGACATGACAACACACACTTTGAATCTTGAATCAGCTGGGGGCGGAGTTATCTCTGGAGTTATCTCTGGAGTTATCTCTGGAGGTATCTCTGGAGTTATCTCTGGAGGTATCTCTGGAGTTATCTCTGGAGTTATCTCTGGAGTTATCTCTGGAGGTATCACTACCTACAAGGTGGAGGCGAGGTTGAACCAGCTTTCTGAAATCTCCAGGGAACACGGAGCCCCAGAGCGGTTCTAGAGAAACAATACTAATAACGTGGGAACGATCTAATAAGTGGTTCCCTCAAGTTAATAATACGAGGGAAGGAGATAATCTCAAGGTGATGGTGGAGCCGTGGTTCTAGAGCTGCAGAGCTCCTCCTGTCAGTCAGCTGGTGGATCTAGAACCTAGAACCAGGTTCTTTCAGGCTTTTCATGATGACATCATCGTAACTAACTTCACCTCCAGGTCTTGTTTCACCTTCTGACCGCCGGCTGAGGTCCTCATGAGGCAGCAGGGGGCGCTCTGCTCCGCTATGAGACGCTCTACAGAACTTCTTTCTAATGAAGCCAGACTTCTGGTTCCTCAGGAACTACTGAACAAACTACAAACTACTGGAAATGAAAGTTGGAGTGTTTAGAGCTAAAATGAGCATTTTAATGTCTTCATGTGAAAGAGAACTTTAATCAAAGTGGTTACCTAGGTTACCATGGAAACGGCTGTAGAGCAGTTCTATCATTCTACACCTCCGTTCCTCCATGTTGAAGCTTTTGATTCAGAAACGTCCAGAAATAAAGTGAAAGGAGCAGAACGTCACTATGGAACGTTGGAATGGTGAAAAATAAGAGCCAAACTCATTCAGGTTATTATTATTATTATTATTATTATTATTATTATTGTCGTCGTCGTCGTCTATTTATTTATTTATTTATTTATTTTCTCTATGTCCACTCTGGGGCTCCGGACTAAAACAAGACGGAGATGAAGAACCAGCAGTAGAGCGACGAGGAGACTCAATGTCTTCATCCGAGGTTCAGGTCAGACTAGATGGACCCGGACCAAACCACTGGGACAGTCTGTCTCCTGGTTCCTGGATCCTGCCGGTGCTACGATGGTGGAACCAGTGACGTGATGACGTGGTTCTACTGGCTCCCTGACCATGGGAACACCACCGCTTCTTTGGAGCTGCTCATTAAGAACTGGACTAGAACCTGAACTAGAACCTGGACTAGAACCTGGTCTATTACCCGGTTCTTTGTGGTGGAAAAGCTCTATTGCTGTTCTTCCCTCTCAGGTTTTTGTTTCTGTCATTTCAGAATTGAACGATTTTAAAACGTGAAACTTTTCTGAAACAAAAAGGTAAAAACGGTGTTTTCCTTGAAAGATGTAAAGGAGGCGCTGGTGGTGTGATTGCTTCCCTCAGTAGAGACTCTATGTGGTTCCACTCCTGTCTGTTCTGCACATGGAACATTTACAGTCCTACATTGAACGTCCTGTTGGCCAGGAAGCACCACCAGCAGGGGGCGTGCTGCTGCTGCTGCTGCTGCTCCCGCTGCTGCTGCTGCTGCTGCTGCTGCTGCTGCTGCTGCTGCTGCTGCCGCTGCTGCTGCTGCTGCTGCTGCTGCTGCTGCTGCTGCTGCTGCTGCTGCTGGGCCGAGATTCACTCTGCGGCGGATCGAAGACCCATTTAAAGTTCTGGTTTCTGTGTGAGAATGTTTCTGCATGTGGGTCCTGTTTCCTCCCTTCGATGAAACATGAAACAAGTACTGATAATTCCGCTGTCATCCTTCCTCCTCAAATGGAACCAAACTGTCCAACCTCTGAACATTTATTAATTCTGCAAGGAAGAACACACACCAAGTTAAGTTGGTTTTACTCATGAGGAGAACAGACAGAGTGTTTCAGTTACAATCTCCAACCCGCTCTGAAAAACCTCTGCTGCCTCCTCTCCTTTTATTAGGGTTCCTCTTATCTGATTTCAAAGCCCTTCTCATCTGCAGACCACATTCCTCCTGACCATGAAAGATCACGGTGGAGGAATACAAGTCGTAGCAGATGAGAAAGAATGTTGGTACAATGAATGTGATAACCTTTCGTAAGATTATTCCAACACAAACTTTCCAGGGTTGTGTCGTTTCCTGCTGCTGCTCTGGCGAGTGACATCACCAGCGACGCTCTGTAGCTTGTGTAAGCTGGACGAAGTGAGGCGACGTCGTTCACGCCCACTGGAATCAAGAAGGGAATCGTCTGTAACGATTCTCAACACGAACCCGTTTTCAATTCCCAAATCCTATTTATGTTTATGTTCGATTCACTTCTCAAAGGTGTGTTTCAGGATGAATCGCTGTCCCCCCCCCCCCCCCCCTCCCCCCACGGTTCGGTCCCAGCTGAAACACTCAACGCCCAAACGATGGATTTGTACCATTTTATTATTCAAGTTAAACACAACATTGGTCAGTGTGTCTGCTGTGACTAGCAGGACTCCATGATACGCCTGATGGAGCCGATCCTCATGTCCATGGGACCCGTGCCCATGTCCCTCATGCTGCGGTACTCTCCGGGCCTCAGGTACACCATCCTGCCCCGGTACTGGGGCTGCTCGTACAGCAGCCAGTGGCCGTCCTGCACCTGGGCGGACTGGCAGTCCGACAGGCGGTACCGCTCCTGGATGGAGTCGCAGTCGTCCATCAGCTCGTGACTCTGGCCGCCAAAGTTCTCCCTCTCGTAGATCCTCATCCTGAACTGTCCTCGGTGCTGTGGGCGGAGACAACCGGGACAGAGTCCTTTCAACCTTTGTTCTCTTTAAAACGGACTTTGCTGAAACACCAATGGAAACACATTCATGTACAGGAAGAACATGCAGACTCCACAGAACAATGATTAACTAGGAGATAGGGCATTGCAACCTGTCCAGCTGAACCTGTCCTCACCTGTCCTCACCTGTCCAGGTGAACCTGTCCTCACCTGTCCTCACCTGTCCAGGTGAATATGTCCTCACCTGTCCAGGTGAACCTGTCCTCACCTGTCCTCACCTGTCCAGGTGAATATGTCCTCACCTGTCCAGGTGTACCTGTCCTTGCCCATAGCTACCTGGGATTGGCTCCAGCACTATGTGACAGAATATTAGTGATGGAGAAGGTCTGTAGATTTCAGGAGACTCAGGAAGGACGGCTGTTCTCTGTCTGTCTCGCTGGGTTACTTTCTGACTAAAGGAGCTGGACGACACCAGTCCTCCTGACAGCAGCAGTCAGTTGCTGGTTGGTTTTCATGTTTGTTTCCTCATGGTTGCTGCGGTCTGGTCTTTTTGCTGGAGGGTCACCCCCCCTCACCTGATGACCCTGTTGCCCCCTGTGTCCTACAGTGTCAGGTGTCAGTCGGTCCCTACTTCTCATTGGTTTGTTTACAGAGTTCTGCTTTTGCCTGCTCGGGTTTCTGCACTTTCTACCGTCAGCGTTTGGTTTGTCGGCTTTAAGGAATCTCTTCCCAGACAATCTACCAGTTTGATTGCAGAGCAAATGTAGAGCCGCTGGCGGCGGCTCACCTCCACCACGTCGCTCACCTGCCCTATCAGACAAACATCTACCGTGGGCCTTTGGGCCCGTTCACACAGCAACTGCTTCACGTAACAAGGCAAAACATTTTTGGAGCATTATGAAAGTCCTGGTCCTGGTCCTGGTCCTGGTCCTGGTTCTGGTCCTGGTTCTGGTTCTGGTCACCACGTTTGGAGTAACTAGTTCCTCTGCACATGCTCAGTAGAGCCAGTCAGAACCATGTTTCCTCCATGGTGTCATGACTCCCAGTCCATATTCTCCTGGACTTGGTAGTTTTGTTTTGACAGTTAACAACAGCGCCAACTAGTGGACCAACATGGAAACTGCATCATTTTCAGAATGTTGTCTTGTAAAAGTGAAACTTCTGAAATGAAACAAAAAAAAACAACGATGCGTCTCATCCTCCGCACTCCACTGACCACACACACACACACACACACACACACACACACACACACACACACACTGACTTTCAAACTGACTGAAGTAACTCCGCTAGAAGCAACTAGTAACTGTAATGAAGTACTATAATGTATTTGTGGGTGAGTTGTGATCGGTGTGTGTGTGTGTGTGTGTGTGTGTGTGTGTGTGTGTGTGTGTGTGTGTGTGTGTGTGTGTGTGTGTGTGTGTGTGTGTGTGTGTGTGTGTGTGTGTGTACCATGGGGATCATGCGGCAGGAGCGGATGCAGTCGCTCATGGTCATGCCCATCAGCCGCTGGTTGTCGGGGTACTCCCCCCGCCTGGCCAGCGTCTGGTGGCCCATGAAGTTGGGCCTCTCGTAGACCATGAAGCAGCCGCTCTCCACCCGGCAGGAGTTACACCTGCTCAGGTAGGAGGTGAGCTCGGCGCAGTCGCTGCCGGTCTCATAGGAGCGGCCCTGGAAGTTCTTGTCCTCGTAGAAGATGATCTGAAAGACAAACACACACAGGTTGAAAACCCGCCGGGTGAAAAGCCCCGAGGCTCAGCGGCGGCCTCTTACTCTGCCCATGTTGCCGTTCACTGGTTCCCCGATTGCCCTGCAGCGCTGCCCGCTGCTCTTTTATAGGCGTCATGATGGCTAAATGATGTATGGAGCCTTTGTGTTGAAGCTCTGACTCAGCAGAGCCGCTCGCAGGCCTGTGATGTCTGGTAAATCAGCCTGTAAATGCTTATTATTCCCGCTGTATGCATCTGGTGCTGTGCCAGCTGCCCGGCCGGCTATTGGTGGGTGACGGTGGCTCTTTGTGTCGCCGGAGCTCCATTATTCTCCCGCTACTCCTCAGACCCTCCTCTGGACGCAGAGCCCACCACTTCCTGTGGCTCCGCCACTGACGGCAGGAAGTCACGAGGGGGCCGCTACAGAAAGAGCCGCCGCCTCTGGGAACCAGTTCCTATGCTGTTGGTACCAACGTGGCTCCAGGTGTGACCAGAGGAAGCAGATGGAATGGGTTCAGCTGTTCTTATCTGCAGAACTTTCACTGCTAAAACAACCAAACAACTGGGATCCTGTTTCCATTCTTGTCGACACGTTGTTTTAGGGTTTCATTTCTGAAAAGTTTTATGTTTACACGTTTTGAAAACGATTGAAAGAATCACTGGATACGATGTAGTTAGCATATTGGTCCACTAGTTGGTGCTGTAGAGAGCCCCCACTGAAGAGCCATTCATGCAAATAGAATTTTAGATAGTTTAACTGAATAAATGAAATAGTTATCTTCTATATTCTTCACTTCATCGTTCAGGGCCTGGTTCAACTGTTTGGACACATGATGGCAGTGAGCAGTGTGAGTCAGGGTCTGGGCCTGGTGGATCAGGGTCTGGGCCTGGTGGATCAGGGTCTGGGCCTGGTGGATCAGGGTCTGGTCAGTCTTGCCAAACCAGACCCTGCTGTTGGGTACGGGGGTCAGTTGGTCCCTCTTGGGCAGGCCGGGATCCGTTATCGTGCTGAAGGTACTCAGATGTACCAACAGGTGGGGGATTGAACCTGCAACCTGGTGACCAAACAATTTCAAGTGAAACTCAAAACTTCCACTATGTTCTGGTGTTCGGTTTACACAGTGATGTTCTGAGCCGCTTTTTGATAACAGCTCCCAAGGTGGAACTTTTCGAAAATGCTTGGGTTCCGTCACCGTCCAGACTGCTGAAAACAAGACTTGGGCTCCATCTCGAGTAGGAGGTGGAAATGCTCCTGGTTCAGGTCCTGGTCCTGGTCCTTGTCCTGGTCCTGGATCTGGTCCATGTCCAGGTCCAGGTCACCACGTTGGTAGTAACTCGTTCTTCTGCACATGCTCAGTAGCGACAGCCAGAACAAAGTTTCCTCCATGATGTCATGACTCTCAGTCCATGTTCTCCTGGACTTGGTACTTTTATAAACAACTAGTGGTTCCATGTTAGTGTGAAACTTTTATGAAATGAATTATTGCCGTGGAAACGGGGCCTGAGACAAAAGAACCGACTGGATATTGAACCCGCAACTCTGTGATGTGTGATATGGTGCTTTTACCTACTCTGCCCGACTCGACTGGCCTCTCCTCACTTTCATTGGTCCATTACAACAGTACGACCACGGAGTGGGCGGAGTCATCACAGCTGTAACTAATCCCCCCGATAGAATCTGGAGCCAACGTGCCCTCTGGGGGGCGGAGCTACAACTTGGTCATCAGCTCAAATTAAGAATATTCCAAACTGTGGCTCGTTACCATGGCGCTTCACTGTCCGGTGTTTCAGGCTCACTGGTGCCCCTGTTAACTGGTGACTTCCAGCCGTTAGCAGCAGCTGATGTTAAAATAAGAAAAACAGACGCTATGGTTCGGGCTGCAACGAACAAGTATTTTGATACTCGATTAATCGGTCAATCATTTTTTCGATTAATTGATGAATCGGATAAAAAAACATCTCAAATTGTAGGACGGGTTAAACGAACCAAACACCAAATATGTTATGGTTATTTAAAAGCACATAACTGAACTACTACATATATATATATATATATATATATATATGTATTACAGCTGTGATGACTAAGATGTATACTAAATAATTAAATCAGATTTAATGTACTTCAGGGACCACATCCAGTCCAGTCTCATCCTGATGGACCAGACTGCTAAAATATTATTATAATAACTTTTAAATTTACACTTCAAAGTTTTACTTTGTTGTGTTCAGTGAGTGATATATTATCTATATTAATGTAGGATCCAACAGTTGGTACTGAACATGATCACAATCTCAACATAAAGTCATTTTAATGAAACATTCTGGTGAAAATACAATAAAATGTCAAATAAACTGGTTCTAAATCCTCTAGAAGCTCCTCCTGGGAGGAACCAGACTGGACCTCTGGGCGGGTTCTGGTCCTCGGGCCTCATGTCCTCTGCTGGAAAGGGAAAGTCAAACTAACGTAGAGGAGCTTCACTGCAGCTCTGTGCTGCGGGGGGGCGGAGAGGATTCAGATCTCAAACTAACCTCCTGACACCACAACGCCTGAATGTTCCCATAATCTGGTCCAGTCCAGGTAATCTGGTCCAGTCCAGGTAATCTGGTCCAGTCCAGGTATTCTGGTCCAGTCCAGATAATCTGGTCCAGTCCAGGTAATCTGGTCCAGTCCAGGTATTCTGACCGTTTCAGTGTCGCTCAGCTTGAAATGGACCAGGAGAACCGGTCTGCTGTCCTCGTCAGGCAGGTTGTCCTCATTAAGGTGTTAACAGGTAAATGTGTGCTTGTGCACAGTGCCGTGTCCAGTCCAGGGTGGAGTTCTGACCTGGTCCTCACAGGTTCTACTGTACCGCCTCCGCCTCGCTCCGTTCACCTGGCTCTGCAGGTGGAGGTTCTGTTTCTAAGCTTTATTTCAGTCAGCCAGCGTTGATGAAGCTCCGAAGGTGGAGTAAACAGCTCCGCAACATGGCGAGTGGCGCATCACCGCGCGACACAACGAATCGATAACGAAATTCATGGGGACACTTAATAATCAAGTTTGATCAATTCAGAGTTGCAGCCCGAACTCCAATATTTTAAACTTTAATGAAGGTGCAGATGCTCCTCTCAGTAACAGGAGGCGGAGCTCCAACAGGAGCTCCTCCTGTCAGTAACAGGAGGCGGAGCTCCAACAGGAGCTCCTCCTCTCAGTAACAGGAGGCGGAGCTTCAGCAGGAGCTCCTCCTCTCAGTAACAGGAGGCGGAGCTTCAACAGGAGCTCCTCCTCTCAGTAGCAGGAGGGGTGGAGCTTCAGCAGGAGCTCCTCCTCTCAGTAGCAGGAGGGGTGGAGCTTCAGCAGGAGCTCCTCCTCTCAGTAACAGGAGGGGCGGAGCTTCAGCAGGAGCTCCTCCTCTCAGTAACAGGAGGGGCGGAGCTCCAACAGGAGCTCCTCCTCTCAGTAGCAGGAGGGGCAGAGCTTCAACAGGAGCTCCTCCTCTCAGTAACAGGAGGGGCGGAGCTTCAACAGGAGCTCCTCCTCTCAGTAACAGGAGGGGCGGAGCTTCAACAGGAGCTCCTCCTCTCAGTAACAGGAGGGGCGGAGCTTCAACAGGAGCTCCTCCTCTCAGTAACAGGAGGGGCGGAGCTTCAACAGGAGCTCCTCCTCTCAGTAACAGGAGGGGCGGAGCTTCAACAGGAGCTCCTCCTCTCAGTAACAGGAGGGGTGGAGCTTCAGCAGGAGCTCCTCCCCTCAGTAACAGGAGGGGTGGAGTTGCAGTAGGAGCTGGACGCCTCTGTTCACAATGAGAACGTTGTCACTGTGTCACAGAGAACACGCCTCCTACATTTGAACCGTACTTCCTGTGGTGGAACCGCCTGACGGAGTTTTCATTTCCATCATTTTCCAATGATGGACGGATGATCACTACATTAGCTCCGTCAGTCCACAGGGGGGCACAGTGTCAGACAGATTTCTGGATGTTTCAGTGAGGGGTGGTGGGGGTGAGGGGTAGTAGGTGGGGGTGAGTATTGGGGTGGTGGGGGTGCAGGAGGACAAAGAGGGGCAGTTTGCTGATGAGCGGTTGGATTTTGCAGCTGCTGATGCTGCTAAACACACAGAGATTGGGAGCAGCACAAAGAGGGTCGAACCAGCAGCTTCTATTGCCCTAAAGCCCCCCGAGGGGGGGGGGGGGGGGGGGGGGGGGGGGCAGAGAGAGAGGTCTCTCTCTCTTACGGCAGAGAGAGAGAGAGAGGTTCATATGGAGCTGCTGGTGCTCTCTGCTGGACAAACTTGGGAACGACAGTCCATTTAAATATGTTGAGGCTTCTGCTTCAACATATTAAATCCATCCGTCCGTCCGTCCGTCCGTCCGTCCGTCCGTCCGTCCATCCGTCCATCCGTCCATCCGTCCATCCATCCATCCGTCCATCCATCCATCCATCCATCCATCCATCCATCCATCCATCTATAGTCATCATCTATCCATCATTCATTAACTCATCATCCATCCTCCAGAGAGGATTCTCTCATGTGTTCAGTGATCTTAAAGCAGAGACTTTGACTGCTTCGTGGACTAAACAGTGTGACGTGTTGTAGCGTGTGACGTGTTGTAGCGGTGCGACGTGTTGTAGCGTGTGACGTGTTGTAGCGTGTGACGTGTTGTAGCGTGTGACGTGTTGTAGCGTTTGACGTGTTGTAGCGTGTGACGTGTTGTAGCGTGTGACGTGTTGTAGCGGTGCGACGTGTTGTAGCGTGTGACGTGTTGTAGCGTGTGACGTGTTGTAGCGTGTGACGTGTTGTAGCGTGTGACGTGTTGTAGCGGTGCGACGTGTTGTAGCGTGTGACGTGTTGTAGCGTGTGACGTGTTGTAGCGGTGCGACGTGTTGTAGCATGTGACGTGTTGTAGCGTGTGACGTGTTGTAGCGTGTGACGTGTTGTAGCGTTTGACGTGTTGTAGCGGTGCGACGTGTTGTAGCGTGTGACGTGTTGTAGCGTGTGACGTGTTGTAGCGGTGCGACGTGTTGTAGCGTGTGACGTGTTGTAGCGTGTGACGTGTTGTAGCGGTGCGACGTGTTGTAGCGTGTGACGTGTTGTAGCGTGTGACGTGTTGTAGCGGTGCGACGTGTTGTAGCGTGTGACGTGTTGTAGCGTGTGACGTGTTGTAGCGGTGCGACGTGTTGTAGCGTGTGACGTGTTGTAGCGTGTGACGTGTTGTAGCGGTGCGACGTGTTGTAGCGTGCGACGTGTTGTAGCGTGTGACGTGTTGTAGCGGTGCGACGTGTTGTAGCGTGTGACGTGTTGTAGCGTGTGACGTGTTGTAGCGTGTGACGTGTTGTAGCGTGTGACGTGTTGTAGCGGTGCGACGTGTTGTAGCGTGTGACGTGTTGTAGCGTGTGACGTGTTGTAGCGGTGCGACGTGTTGTAGCGTGTGACGTGTCGTAGCAGTTTGACGTGTCGGAGCGGTGTGACGTGTCGGAGCGGTGTGACGTGTCGTAGCAGTGTGACGTGTCGGAGCGGTGTGACGTGTCGTGTCGGAGCGGTGTGACGTGTCGTAGCGGTGTGACGTGTCGGAGCGGTGTGACGTGTCTGAGCGGTGTGACGTGTCGGAGCGGTGTGACGTGTCGTGTCGTAGCGGTGTGACGTGTCGGAGCGGTGTGACGTGTCGTAGTGGTGTGACGTGTCGTAGCGGTGTGACGTGTCGTAGCGGTGTGACGTGTCGTGTCGTAGCGGTGTGACGTGTCGTAGCGGTGTGACGTGTCGTGTCGGAGCGGTGTGACGTGTCGTAGCGGTGTGACGTGTCGGAGCGGTGTGACGTGTCGTAGCGGTGTGACGTGTCGGAGCGGTGTGACGTGTCGGAGCGGTGTGACGTGTCGTAGCGGTGTGACGTGTCGGAGCGGTGTGACGTGTCGGAGCGGTGTGACGTGTCGGAGCGGTGTGACGTGTCGTAGCGGTGTGACGTGTCGTAGCGGTGTGACACCTGACAGCAGAGAAACTCTCTGAGCTTCAACCAGTAAACTTCTCAACACCACCACACTACACTGAAACATCTTCACCAGGAATGGACACCAGATGGCGACCAAGTGCAGAAGCTCCAGTTGATTGGAGGTTCTTCACGTTTCCTCGTCCTGAACTTCATGTTTCGTGACACTCCGTCTTTCTTCCTGACGGATTATTTATAGTACCACTGGATGTGATTGGTCTCGGTGGTAATCCCAAGAAAGAATGTGCTTTCTGCCTGCTGCTACCTTGTATGGTCACAGTGAACTGATGGAGGGTGAGGGTGGGGGTGGGGGTGGGGGCGGGGGCGGGAACATTAAAGTAGTTTAAAATAGCAGCGAGGGAGCTCATTTTCAAAATGGAACGCAGACACTCAGAGGTCAAAGCTGGAAAAACATGACAGCACCTCCACGTGAAAGTGGTTTAGTGAGTGATGGTGTTCTTAGGAGGAGTCAGACGAGTACCAATACAAGTACTGAGTAAATACCATTAAACTTCATTTATACTCCTCACACTGCCTCCACCAGCCTCTACTGACGCTACGTCACTTCTTCTACTGATTCTACGTCACCTCCACCACCCTCTACTGGCACTATGTCACCTCCACCAGCCTCTACTGGCACTATGTCACCTCCACCAGCCTCTACTGGCACTATGTCACCTCCACCAGCCTCTACTGGCACTACGTCACCTCCACCACCCTCTACTGGCACTATGTCACCTCCATCACCCTCTACTGGCACTACGTCACCTCCATCACCCACTACTGACACTATGTCACCTCCACCAGCCTCTACTGATGCTACGTCACCTCCACCAGCCTCTACTGGCACTATGTCACCTCCACCAGCCTCTACTGGCACTACGTCACCTCCACCACCCTCTACTGGCACTATGTCACCTCCATCACCCTCTACTGGCACTACGTCACCTCCATCACCCACTACTGACACTACGTCACCTCCACCACCCTCTACTGGCACTATGTCACCTCCACCAGCCTCTACTGGCACTATGTCACCTCCACCAGCCTCTACTGGCACTACGTCACCTCCACCACCCTCTACTGGCACTATGTCACCTCCACCAGCCTCTACTGGCACTACGTCACCTCCACCAGCCTCTACTGGCACTACGTCACCTCCACCACCCTCTACTGGCACTATGTCACCTCCACCACCCTCTACTGGCACTACGTCACCTCCACCAGCCTCACAGTCTACAGTAGCATAGCGTCTGTTCAGAGGAGCAGCTGAAGAGAGAAACATTTCATTAGAGTGAAGTTTAGAGACTGAGGATAACACACACACACACACACACACACACACACACACACACACACACACACACACACACACACACACACATTCACGCATGTATGCACACATACGCAGACTAATGTGTTTTTTTCATCTGCTTTTCAATAGAGAGCCACCAGATGGAGATGTTTCACACAGATATATGAACACACACACACACACACACACACACACACACACACACACACACACACACACACACACACACACACACACACACACACACACACACACACACACACACACTACTGGAGGTCCATCCAGATGAGGACTTCAGAGGTCCAGTAACACAACGGCTGCAGCACCACCTTCAGCTCAGCAGACCAGGTCCTGGATCAGACCAGGTCTCAGACCAGGTCTCAGACCAGGTCCGCTCTGCTCCACCTTCATGCTCTCACACATCACAGATCAGAACCGTCTCCACGGCAACGCTGGTTCTGT